>NC_143511.1:44173223-44408223 GCF_031878675.1 Megascapheus bottae
ACTAAGCCCTACCATCTCATTTTCCTCGCATCAGCAGCACACAGCTGCCTTCAGTCCTCCCACTGGAAAGGCAGGGGAGTTTCCCACCTAATTCTTGAAAAAGTGGCATCAGCTGTGCCTCTTCTCCTCTGGCTCCACCCACATTCCACAGCTAGGCTCTGAAGCTGCTCAAGGCAGCCACCTCCAGCCCTCTCTTGGCGGCAAGTTTGGGACCACAGCTGCTCTACCTAGATTGTAGCTGCTGGGTCAAAGAATGACCTAAAACAGCTGCCTGGTTTGCGCAGGCTGGAAAGAGAAGAAAAGTGTGTAAGATCCTCGGGTTTGGTGAAGAGATGAGAATTTGCACATGCATGCACGTGACTATGAGGGTATAGATGCCCTGCTTGCATGACCGGTCATCTCAGGAAGCAGGTGTGCCTATCAGGTGAGAGAAGATATGCATATGAGGGGGCAGCTGCAAACATATGCCTAAGGCATAGGCGTTATTAGAAAATCAGCAAGCCAAATTAAACGTCGATGTGTCAAGATGTTCTTCCAAATCTATGTAGAATACCCTGGGTTAATGTGGGTCTCATTGTTTATAAAGTCGGGACATGTGAAATGAGCTATTTAAAGAGAAGCTAAGACTTCATTCATGTAAAGTGGAGTTTTTAGCATGGTCAAACTTTGAATGCTGTTCAGAAGTTCCTGAGGCGTCTTTGAAGCCCTCTGCCTGAAGCTACCCTTAAAGATGAAGTGCATCCAGAAGCTCGGCTTGGGGGAAGCCAGATGCTCAGATGCCTGATGGCACCAGCCACATATCCACACAACGCAGGATGCTCAAGCTGCCAATCCACATCCATATGGATTTCCTTCCCACCTGGCAGGAGTTGGCCCAAGTTATCTCATTTCCTCTTTCTTCACCACTGCACAGCTAAAAATGCTACCACCCTCTACCTCAGCCGCCCAGCTCTGCCCCACCTCTGCCTAATGCGAGACCTAGCATCAGTGCAGTGCTAATTCTGGGGACAGCCACATTTGATCTTCTTTTAGACATTATATCTCCACCTGTTGGTTTAAGACTCACAGCACATCATTTTGGCGTGTTACTCAGATATTGACAAGCTAGGAAGTCATTTAGCAGAGACACTGCCATGTTTGTGACTAGGTCTCCTTGTTAGAGCTATATGATTGGCTTTAGCGAACATGTTCATATAGGTATTTTGTAACTTGAAAACATGGATGACCTCAAGAAACTTGTGTCCTTCTTCTTAAATAGAAATCAAACAATATTGAAAACTCCTGCCATCATCTGACCCACCTACCTATTTCATCAGTCTAATAAAATTGCTGAATATTTGCTGTATTCAGGACATTTAATTAGGCTCCTGGTGATAATGTGATGAATCAGGATCTCTTACTAGCTCTCAGACAAATAAAATCCTGGTAGGGGAGCAAGTATAAAGGATTGGAAGTAACATGGAGATGTAATAGAATGAGACTTATTTAGCTGATGCCATATTAGTCAACTCATAGTAAGAACAAGTCTACAAAGTTCAGATTTCTTAATGATCTGAGAAGCCAATCTGAAAAGGTTTTTCTTGACCTTGGGGAGTTATTGCAGTTAAAATTATCAGGAAGGATACACAAGAAATTATATCATGGTAGGCTCAATGGTTTCCCTCATTTGTCATAATCAGTAGAAACCTTGGGCTCTCCTAGCAGAGATTTGCAATAGAGCAAAACCTAGATACATAAGGCCATATAGTATGACGCTAAATGAAAGGACCTCTAGGGTATAGAAACAAAAGTCATATAATGAGTGATTGTTGTCCTTAACGTACTATGTTATCTCTCATCTCTTTTGCTATCCCTTGATTATCTCATATTGTTACAATATCTTACTTTGTTATCTGATATATTGGATATATTTGTATTTGGTTATTTGAAATTGGATAGGGAAGGGGGGAAAACAAAATGAGGGGTGGGGGTGGGGGGGAGGGAAATGGGGACCAAGACATGAGAAAGGGTATCAATGTGCGTGAATTAATGTACCTTCTATCTGGCAAATATAATGTAACCCTTCTATTAATTACAATAAAAATATATGAAAAAAGAAATTATATCATGGGTACTAATAATTTGATAGTGTAAAATATACTGAGGTCTCTATTTGCTTGAGTTACCATGTAGAAATGACTCAAGACTAGAAAACAATGTCATAAACAACTCTGACTGAGAATTTGCTAATGAAGAGAACTTCTAATAGAATCAGAAGAGCATAGCCCAAGAGGTAAGCAGAGAGGAGTCATCTTTGGGGAGAGCTGAGTTTATGAGTCAGTATTTTTATCTTCTTCATGTTCATGGTAGGGAAGCAATTGGGCTTATTTCTCCCTGAGCCAGTGTTCACTTGAGAATCATTTCTGAAATATGATTATGAAGACCAGATCATCTGGAACCTTTGCTGCACCTACAGGCTCACAGTCCCAGAAAAATACACAAAACACCTTGGAACTTGGATCCTAAGACACAGTAAACATTTCAATCATGAGATTCTATGGTTGCTTCCATCTTTTGATTTCACACACATTGTGACTGAACAACAATTCCAAGTTACCCACAGACTTAGCCTAGATCATCAAATACAGGATGAACAGCAATAGACTGGCCAGATTGATGAATGGAGTGAGGACACAGAAAGCCAGCCATCAGGAGTGAAGTAAAGAAGTTGCTCTGCCCCTATAACACTCTACTGGCCAGACATCAAAAAGCATTGAGGGGCCGGGAGTTTGGCCTAGTGGTAGAGTGCTTGCCTAGCATGCATGAAGACCCAGGTTCAATTCCTCGGTAACATATACATAGAAAAAAAGCCAGAAGTGGTGCTGAGGCTCAAGTGGTAGAGCTGTAGCCTTGAGAAAGCCCAAGGACAGTGCTCAGGCCCTGAGTCCAAGCCCCAACTGGCAAAAAAAATAAAAAATAAAAAAATAAAGCATTGAGGATATCCCATGTCAATGGAGGTTAGGTACCATACCCAAACATTAGACTAGGTGAAGTAGCATTTCCTTGGGAATATTGCCAGCTAGCTAGATCTCTTATAAGATGCCTCTAATGGTGCAAATAAAATGAACAAATTCCATTCACTCCTGATGACCTTCCATAGTCCCCTATGCACACAACAACTACCTGAGAAGAGAAGAAAAAAATAGAGAATCTAGCAAACCCCACTACCTGGTACTCAGCTTTCACCAATGACTAATTTACTTAAAAATAAGGTGTTCTGAAACTGAGTCTGAGATCTTAACAACTGATTGCCAAAAAAAAATCAGTAAACTAGGATGATAATTACTAGAAGGGGCAACCAAAAATAAGATTTTCTGCTCTCATAATGTGGGCATTCAGCTTACTATAGTTGACAGCATTTTGAAGAAAAACATACATACTATTTATATGTATTGAACAGGTGAGACATTGTAATAAAAAAAACAGTTTAGGTTGCAAGCAGTAAGCTCACAATGAGAGAAAACTATAGAATTTGCTTTATGAGTAATTTTTTTGCCAGTCATGGGGCTTGAACTCAGGGCCTGATCACTGCTCTTGGATTTTTTCTTAAGGCCAGAACTCTACCACTTGAGCTACAGTACCACTTCCAGCTTTTTTCTATGTATGTGATACTGAGGAATTGAACCCAGGCCTTTGTGCATGCTAGGCAAGCACTCTACCATTAGGCCAAACTCCTGGCCCCAAGTAATTTTTTTTAAAAAGATGTGTGGGAACAAAAGATTTCTATTTAATTTTTTAATGAGTAAGAGAGTTAAGAAATCTGTTGAAAACTACACAAAAACATAGGGCTCATAGTATCAGGAATGCACATATTCATACCCATATTGTTTTGCATACAATTTCCAACAATTTTTCTTAAGGATATAAAAGATTTTACTAAGAGTAGGAAAGCTGATGATATCATTAAACAAAGTAAGAACACAGTAAGTCAAGTGCTTTGTTAGCCGAAACCAAACCTATACCAGTGCAAAACTCTCTTCTAGCATAAGTATCATGTGAATGTTGATTTTTTAAACTTAAAACATCCAAAATTTTGCAATCATGTTTCTTTCAATCTTATTCTTATCTTTTATGTTCTCTGACCTGGTAAAAATGGCCTTAAGGGGAAGAAAGGGTGTATAAAGTCAAGAATTCTTTGTATATGCCACAAAATTAAGAAAAATAAAGGAGATTAAGAGGGAGGGAGAAGGAAAGGGGGGATAAACATGAGAAGGGGTATCAATGTTCAAGAAGTCTACCTACGACTTGACGAATGTAACTGTAACTCCTCTATACATTAACAACAAAATACAATTTTAAAAGAAAGAAAGAGCTAGATCTAAAAGGGGGTGAAAATGTTGAAGGGATGACACAAATCAAGATACATTGCATTCAACCAAGACATGAGAAAGGGTATCAATGTTTGTGAAGTAATGCACCTTCTATCTGGTGAATATAATGTAACCCTTCTATTAACTACATTAAAAAAGATATGAAAAGAAAAATGATATATTGCATTCATAAACTACATTGTTAAATGGCAACAGAAAATTCAATGCACGTCCTACAAAATTAAGAACAGTGAGGGTACATTGGGAGGGATGGGTAAAAACATTGAAAGGGGTACCATTGATCAAGATCAACTGCTTTGCTGAATGCCAAGTCCTTTGTACAACTACTTAAAGATAATAAAATATTTGGGGAAAAGAAAAAGAAAAAATAGGAAAAGCAGAAATGTCATTACTCTTCTCCTAAATACTTAGGCTAACTTCTCTAGAGTTGGTTTCTGCTAGCTTTATTCTGCCTTCTGGACACCAATGAAGCACTTATTTATGTTGCTCTTCCTTCCACTTCCCTCACTCCCACCATCCTCTAGCACAAGGCTCATAGTTCTTTGTGTGTCCACCAGCTTCCACTGCGATCCCTTCCAGCTACTTTGGCTAAAACAGGGTTTCAGAAATCATACACTGATCATTCCATCATAATACTTAATGAGTGGTGAGCACGTCCTGTCAGTGAATTTATTGCTCCTTTTCTCAGAGTGGTTCCTGATTTGAACTGTGGTTATTTGTCTTCCTGTACTCCATACTCATGAGTCATGCTATACCAAATACTGTTTCTCAATATTTCTATAGATAATTTCTCCTTCATTTTTCCAGTGGCTTAACTGTCATTTTCTCAGCTATGAGAGAAGCAGACATAGGAAAGAATTCAGTTCACGATAAGTCTGGGGAAAACATTTACCCAGAATTCTATCTTAAGCAATAAGGTGGTTGAGGTGGCATCGTTTTATAGTCCTAGCTACACAAGAGGACCAGGAAAAAAATGTGAGTGACTACCTGAAAAATATCTAAAAGCACAAACAAGCTTGGGAAATGATGGTTCAAGTGGTGGAGCACCCCCTTAACAAATATAAGGTATTGTGTTCAATACCACCAAAAGAAAAAACAGAAATAGAGGATTGTTTCCCCTTATAGTCTACTTTGACTAAATTCTGTCCATCCCTTAGATCTTGAATTAGTTGTCTTCCTGAGGAAGTCCTCTGAAACCTTTCTACATGTTTGCATCCCAGGCCTCTTCTTTATTCTTTCTTTGCACCCTCTGGTGACACTTAAAGAGCCAGGATGATTCTAATGCAATAATCTATGCTTTGAGAACAGCAGTGAGTTATGTCTTCATTCTCAGATCCCTAAGACAACAATCTCTGGAACACAGATTCTAAAAATTATATTTGGTGGCTGGATACAATGAATGAGAAGACATACATGAATGGTAAAATGAACAGGCAAAGAAAAGTTGGGAAACAATTTCATCTTTTCTATATGTTTGCATATTCCTTATTATCACCAATGTGTTGTTCTTTCAAACTTTCTTTATTATCACTCATGGTTTGTTCTTTCCACTTTGTCAGCTTGGAATGACTTCTCCTTACCCCCACACCCCCTTTTCCCTGCCTTAAGCCTATTCTCTGAACTCCTTCAGAATTCATTACCTATGAAACACATTTTAGCATGTGATGATGACATAGTCTCCTAACTTCTTAAATTGTTTCATTTGAATACGTTTTGCCACTACTTCAAGATAAGAGGATTTCACTTGTATAAGGTTGTTTGGAGTTTGGGCATGGGGCGGGAGAGTTGGTCTTTATTTTCTTAGCAAACCTAGCAGAGACCAAGGTACTTAGTGACATGCTGGGAAAAGTTGGCACTGAATAATCCCTGTTGATTAATTACCATCATTAAAATCATCAGTTTCTTCGTATTCTGCAATAAGCCTTATGAAATTTCCTTGGCATTTCATTTCTAGTCCAGAAGTGAATCAAGGAGTCTGGCCCTTTTTGATAACTGTTACTTTTAATCCAAACAGCAAGCCAGGAAAATCCAGCCATTTAGCAAACATTTATCAGGGTAAATTATGTGCTAAGCCTTCTCTGGTTATACTTCCATTCCCACACCCTTACCCACTTAACATACACATCTATAATGAAGCTGACTGGATGCAGAAATTGAGCAGGAATTCTTGTATTGGTGTTCCTAGGGGAAGAGGAGAGAAGACAGTAGCAGGATGAGGCAGGAAACAGCTAAGTGTAATATGGCCAGAGCTAGTCTTATATCACTTTAGCCTGGTCCCACAGGGAACTCCAGACCATGAACATATCTCAGAATTGGACCTGAAACAAGCTAACTCATACACTTCTTTAGTCACAGGCTATGGATTGTTGGTAGATGCTGTAGCATGCCAAGGCCCCCATTTAGACAAGGGTGAGTCTCCAGAGAAAGTGATGCTAAGAATGGGGAATACTCTGAGAAGACTGACTTCTCACACTGGACTGGGGAAAAAAGATTCAGATGGGGCATCAAGAGCATCCACAACAGGTAGGAGCTGATCTGTTTTTAATCAAGATGATACTCTGACCACTGAATGGAAAAGACCTGAGCACAATCTTTAATATGAGCAAAGGTCAGCCTGGCACAAAAATATGTGAGACTCTTATATCCAATTAACCATCAGAAAGCCAGAGGTGGCTCTATGGCTCAAGGGGTAGAGCATTTGCCTTTAGCTAAAGAGCTCAGGAACAGATCCCAAGCCCAGAGTTCAAACCAAAGAAGAAGAAAAGGAGGAGGAGGAGGAGGAGGAGGAGGAGGGGGAGGAGGAGGAGGGGGAGGGGGGGAGGAGGAGGAGGGGGAGGGGGGGAGGAGGAGGAGGAGGAGGAGGAGGAGGAGGAGGAGGAGGAGGAGGAGGAGGAGGAGGAGGAGAGATAGAAAAATGATACATCCTTAGGGAACTAATTCTCTGTTCAGAAAACAATTACAGAATTTTAGATGAAACAAAACAGGAAAAAAACTTGTTTTTAAGAGAAAAAAGAATAAAGAGTAAGAATGGGGTGAGGGAGTTAAGATGTATTAATGCTGAGATAACTAAATTGATTTCAGACATAAAAGGACATACCTATTTTGTCAGTTTTAATGAGGCTAGACCAGATTTCCTCAACCTTCTATGAGACACTATATGGAGCAATGAGAATTCCCAAAGCCAAGTTTTATTTTGGTTTACTGCCTGGTTGCTTTCTGTCTCTCCACCCATCTAAGAGTGCCAGTCGCTAGACCAGCACAATTAATACATTGAAACAACTTAAACTTTTGATTTCAAGTTGATTACCAGTCTTTTATCTCTGATAAAGTAGGAAAAAAAATCTTGAATTTAAAACATGGACAACCCATCGAGCAGGATATAATTTCCTTGCTATGTCTACTTCACATTAGTCTCTACTCTCAGTGCTCAGAAGCAACGTTGATAGGAGGAAAACATGATTTTCACGGCCATTCATATGTTTGCCCTTGGCAAGTAGCTTATTCCTTTGGCAGAACTGGCTGGCTGTGTGGTAGCACCTTCACAATTTTGGCTGACAAGTCTTCCACTTACCCGTCTGTGTATGTTCAGCACAACCATCTATCCGTTTCAGGGTGTGGTAGGATTATGTTTCATGGGACCTGGTTTCTGCTTAAGCTTCCTCAGGCCCTTGCATGCCAGCCAAACACTTTGTAGGCTCAGAAAAAAAATGTTCCAAAGTACAGAGATAGACAACAGTCACTGCCCCTAAATTACAACAAAGAGCATGCCATTAAACATGTTTGTATCTGGCTTATGGATAATGCAGGGCAATTAGCAATCAATTGGCATCTTAATGGTACAGGATACAGAGAGAACTATGAGAGTGAACTTCACCATTTGCTGGGTTAAAAAAAATGGCAAAAAGAAAACTTTTCTTAAGCTGCTCTCCAAAGCTGAAGTCTGTAATTGTCTCAGAGCTCTACATAAAAGATCTAACAAAATAACCACATTCATTTCCATCCACCTACCTGGCAAAGCAATAGGAAAATGCTGGTATTAAATGCCAGTGTCCTTTGATATGCAGAGACACGTCTTACTTATCATTGTAACTTCAACTACTGCATGGCCTAAGGCCTGGTTACCAAGTAGGCACTCAATAAATGTTTGTTGCATGCAATAATACATTGAGTAGGTCTATTTCCCTAATTTTCCTGAGACAAACAAATTAATTTAACCCTACTATGTGTTGTTAGATCCAAAAATGACCAAAAAACAGAAAACAAAAACTGGAGCATATGTCTAGTTTAATCAAACTTTGTCAAAGTCTATCCTTTTATATCAGTCTTTGTTATCATGGGTAATGTCTACTATAAACAAGTCTCTTTCACCTCAGCAGTTGAAAGAGTTACTGCCTAGTAGAGCACCACACTTCAATCTGGGAAATAATAATGTGTCTGATCTCCCTGGTCTGTTCTCCTCTTTTGCAAGCACCTATTTACACACAGCTCATACAAGAAAATAGACAGGCAAGAGCCTCTGAAAAGAAAGGATACATGACTTAGATGACTTTCCTAATAACACTCAAGGTTAAAGTAGAAGTCTGTCCCTCAAAGGGGTATTTTTGACCTTGCAGGTGATGATAGTCTGATTTTTGCTTTTAATTTGTCCCTGAGGATCTGACCATAATTAGTACATACCAAAGAGGAATTCCTCACAATTTTCTATAGAATGGCCTCACTATAACATTTTTTAAAAAAAATCAGCTGTTTAATTCATAACTAAGAAGAGCCAACATGAAATGAAAATTATAATGGCCAAAGTGGTTAGTTAAAAAATTTGTTGGAGATTTGAAAATCTGACTCCCTCCCCAAGCTAGACTTTATGAAATAAAAGGAGAATAAAATGTAAAACTGAAATTGTGAGTGTCAAAATTATATTTGACTAAAAATTAAGTAGAAAATTTCTTACAATATTTTTAATATATTTGTTGTAAAGGTGATGAACAGAAGGTTACAGATACATAAGTAAGAAAACGGGTGCATTTCTTTTTTAATTTTTTAATTATTTTTAAAATTTTATTATCGGATAATGTATAGAAGGGTTACAGTTACATTCGTCAGGTAGTAGGTGCATTGCCTTCACACATTGATATCCCTTCTCATGTTTTCTCCCCATTTTCCCCCTCCCACTGCCTCCCAATCATCTTGTTTTCCCCCTTTACCTTCCCTATTTCAAATAAACAAATAAACGTATATATAATATACCAGGTAACAAAGACAGATACAATAGCAACATGAGGTTAACCATAACGGCAAAAAAATAAAAAGAGAAGAGAAATAGCATAGTACATTAAGAACAATGATCACACAAGATAAAGATCTTGTTTCCATATCCTAGAGTTTATTTCCTTTAGTCTCATCCTTTATGATTTTTTGTACATAGATTTTTGAGCTGTGTACCAATGATTATAATTGAAGGAAACCATAGAGCCTATGCTCCTTTGGGTCTGGCTTACTTCATTTAATGTTTTTTTCCAAGTCTTTCCCTTTTCTTAAAAATGGGGTGAAGTCATTCTTTCTGATGGCAGCATAGAACTCCATTGTGTATAAGTACCACATCGTCTTGATCCATTCGTCTATTGAGAGGCAACTGGGTTGGATCAATATTTTAGCTATGATAAATAATGGTGCAATGAACATTGTTGTGCTAGTGGCTTTAGTGTCGCCTTGTTTCTGGACATTTGGGAAAATGCCAAGGAGTGGAATTGCTGGGTCACAAGGGAGCACTATATTTAGTCTTTTGAGGAACAACCATACTGCTTTCCAGAGTGGTTGAATGAGTTTGCACTTCCAACAGCAGTGCAGTAATATTCCCTCCTAGCCACATCCCTGAAAGCATCTGTGGTTATTAGATGTCTTGATAATGGCCATTTTGACTAGAGTGAGGTGGAATCTCAGAGTTGCATTTCTTTTATGGCCAGAGATATGGAGAATTTCTTCAGGAGTCTATAAGTCATTCTTATTCCCTCTTCAGAGAAGTCTGTCTTTATGTCTGTAACCCACCTTTTAATGGGTAGGTTGTTTCTTTGTGGATTTGTTTATTGAGAGATTCAATTTTTTTTAGTTGTAGGTATATTTTAGGTATGAGGCCCTTTTATGTTGTATGACTAGTGAAGATCTTCTCTCACTCTATGGGCTTACTATTTTAACTTGATAGCTATGTCCTTGTCCATATAGAAACTCTGCAGTAGCATATCCAAATAAATAAAATCATGGACGAGAATGGTAATATCATGACAGAAATTACCAAGATCCAGAGCATCATAAGAGAATACTTTTCAAATCTTTATGTCAACAAATTTGAGAACCTAGAAGATATGGATGAATTTCTAGCTAATATTAACATACACAAACTGAACCAAGAAGACCTAAACCAATTAAACAGACCTATTTCAAGTAATGAAATAGAAATGGCAATAAGAGACCACCCATCCAAAAAAATGCCCAGGACCTAATGGATTCACAGCTTAATTCTATAAGGTCTTCAAAGCAGAGCTCACACCAATACTCCTCAAACACTTCAATGAAATTGAAAGTGAAGGTTCTTTGCCAAACTCATTCAATATAGCCAGCATAACCCTCATCCTAAAACCAGACAGGAACTCATCAAAGAAAGAGAACTGTAGACCCATTCCTTTGATGAATATTGATACAAAACTTCTCAACAACATACTGGCCAACCATCTTCAACAACTCATGAAAAAATTCATCACAGGGTGCAAAGCTGGTTCAATATATGCAAGTCAATATAATTCATCACATCAACAAGAGCAAGGATAAGAATCACATGATTATCTCAAAAGATGCAGAAAAAGCATTTGACAATATCTAACATCCCTTTATGCTACAAGCTCTGGAGAAACTAGGACTCCATGGAACATTCCTCAGTATAATAAAGGCTGGGTATGACAAACCTACAGCTAGTATTATACTTAATGGTGAAAAGTTAAAGCCATTTCTTCTAAATTCAGGAATGAGACAAGGATGCCCATTCTCTCCACTGCTATTTAACATAGTATTAGAATTCCTATCCACAGCAATAAGGCAAGAAACAAGCATAAAAGGGATCCAAATAGGGAAAGAGGAAGTGAAACTTTCCCTCTTTGCTATAGACTTCACTCCCAAGTTGCTTGAGCTGATTTGAAACTTTGGCAAAGTAGCATGGTATAAAATAACCCTCAAAAATCAACTGTTTTCCTATATGCCAACAATGAGAAGAGCGAGGCAGAAACCAGGAAAGCAACTCCTTTGCAATAGCCTCAAAGACAATAAAATACTTAGGAATCAACTTAAAAAACTACGAATATAAAGGACCTTTATGAAGACATTTCTTTTTAAACACTGTTACCTCCTCCCTCATTTTCTCCCACTCACCCCTCCCTACCCCAACTTGTATTGTTTAATTCCAACATAATATCTAGTGAGTATCACTATTACATTAGTTCATCATGTGTCCTGCTGTTTCCGTGATTCCCTTTCCCTTCCATGGATCAGGTATATACAAGACAAAGGGTACAGAAACCTAAAACAGGAAAAAAAAGAGAGAGAGAAAGAACTGCACACAGTACATAATAAGAACCTCTTGTATCCAATTTTTGGAATTCATATTGATAAGCTTTATTATATATGATCCCATGTACTTAGCATTTGGGCTAAGTGATCCCCTGTTAAGAATACAATAGACATATTCTAGTTATTATAAATGAAGGAAACCAAGAAATCTACTTTACTTTGGGTCTGGCTTGCTTTGCTTAATATAATTTTTTCCATGTCTTTCTATTTCCTTATGAATTCAACAATGTTCATTCTTTCTGATAGAACTCCATTGTGCGTATATACCCCATCTTCTCCATCCATTCAACTACTGAATGGCATCGGGATTGGTTTCATATCTTAGGTATGGTAAATAATGCTGCACTTAACATGCTTGGATAGTAGCTTTAGTATGGCTTTGTTTGTGATCATTTGGGTAAATGCCCAAGAGTGGGACTGCTGGTCAGATGGGAGTTCACAGTCATATGACTATGTATAAACTAAAAGACATGATACAATGTATAGAGAAAAAATATTAATGTCACATACTTATCTTCAGCAGTTGGAAAAAGTGACATTAAGCAAGATCTCGTGTACTATCTAAATGAACTATATTAACCTGCAAAACAAATTGCTAGGTAAAATGGTGTGTTCATCTTAAATGTGGATTCATCTAAATAAGTTTCCTGTAGAAGATGGACACAATTTATTATTCCTACTAAAAAGGGTCTGAGAGTGTTGATTCTCAAAACCCTTGTTCATGTTTAAATATCTTAGCTAAGTTTTCCTTATTGTTTTAATACACATTTATCTTACTATAAGCGAGGTTGGTAATCTTTCCATATGTTTAAGAGACATATAAATTTCCTTTTATGTGAACTGATTGCTTGATTGTCTCAGCACCATTTAACAGTTACCTCAGATTTTTCAATACCACATTTATTATGTACTAAATTATTTCATATATTTGGGTTTATAGCTTTTATGTTTAACCATTGATTTATTCACATTCTATATTCACATTCCATTATTCTGATGTTGTAATTATTGTAGATTTATAATAGATATTTAACACTTGCTGAGGCTGATACCTTCTTATTGTCAGTTTCAGCAATTTCCTGGCTACTATTGTTTCAGACACTTTAGAATTAGATTGTCCCAGACTTTTAAAACATCTCTATCTGTATATATATATCATTTTAATATTTTTAAGAAGGTAATTCTCAATGAAATTGAGACCTGTAATACTACATTAGGTGAAAATAATAACTTTAAAAATCTAAAACAAAATTCATACTTTTATATAGCTTCTATAACTGGCATATTGGATGTGTGCTTCATCTTTATCAAATTACTTCAATAAAAGAAATGTCCTTAAAATAAATATAAAAGTTAAAACTTTAATGTCTTAATGTCACTTGAAGGAAAATTGGTCAGGATATTTGATTAGGTAGAAGGGAATGTTCTAGAAAAACATTTTTTATAACAAAAGTTGCTTGTTGGGGCCAGGAGTTTGGCCTGGTGATAGAGTGCTTGCCTAGCGTGCACAAACACCCAGGATCAATTCCTTGGTACCACATATATAGAAAACGCTAGAAGTAATGCTGTGGCTCAAGTGGTAGAGCTCTGGCCTTGAGGAAAAAAAACCAAGGACAATGCTCAGGCCCTGAGTTCAAGCCCCAGGACTGGCAAAAGAAAAAGTTGCTTGTTACTCAGATTTTTTTTTATTTATTTGTATTTTGAGGCAATATCTCCAGTAAACCCCAGTATAGGGAACGAATCCTTAAGGCAGAAAACCTGGATTTGATTCCTATTTGATCTTCTATATCTTTTTTTTTTTTTGTTAGTCATGGGGCTTGAACTCAGGGTCTGAACGCTGTCCTTGAACTTTTCTCAAGGCTAGAGCTCTATCACTTGAGCCAGAGCATCACTTCTGGCTTTTTCTATGTATGTGGTACCCAAGAATCAAATCTAGGTCTTTCTGCATGCTAGGCGAACACTCTTATCACTAGGCCAAACTCTTGGCCCCTCTCCTATATCTTTAGACTAAGTCTTTTCTTAGTTACCCCGAGCCTCATTTTGAAGATAATAAGAGCTATGAAAGTTATATAACATCATGGTATATAACTGAACTAAATAACACTAAAATGCTACTCAATACATGGTTACTGAGTAAATGCAAGAATGAATGCAGGGACGAAAGCAATGAATAGATCATTTGACTTACATCATCTAGAAGTGAGTTTCCTGCTCTCTACCTTTCCTCTAGACATAACTGGTGCAGTGTAAAAAGCCCCATCCAGGCTGACCGAATCCAGAATGTTCTCTAAGGTCTTGGATATAAGAGACATCAACTGGCCCACTCAGTTATCAATCTCTGAGTTTTTCTTCAGTGCCGTAATTTTCTAATCAGCATAGTTAATATACACCAAGAAACTTTTCATTAAAGACTAAATAATTCTTAGTGATACACAGAGATCATTGGCTTATGACAGTGAACTCAATTTCTTTCATATTAACACTGAATTTCATGACTGTGTACTAGCCTCGTGAAGTTTATAAAATGCTAGGTATTTTTTAAAGAAATGAATAAAAGTTTTATATCATATAAATTTCATGTTAATGGACTAGGGATTTCTTTTTGCAGTTTGTATTTCTTGGGTTCAGTGCACTTGATTATCTTTCTCAGTTTGGCGATAAAAGAAATGTGATTAGGAAATTTGCCCTTTTCAGGTGAAATTCAGGCCCAAATGGATAACAACTTTCAATTGCAGCCAACAACTGAATTATATAGATGCACAACAAGGAATCTCTGGGCCAAAAGGGAAAAATGACAAACGAAAAACACAAAATACAGAGTGGAAGTTCTAGTTTAGGTATGGATTATTTCTCAAAGAGAATGGCCCTAAGTGAAAAACTCATAATTAAGAGCACTATGGGCAGTGACTTCTATGTGTAATTGATAAGTTGATGAATAGGAAATGGGAATGCAAAGCCCTAAGAGGGGGAGAAAAAAAATTGGAGTCAAAGGTATCTACATTCCAAACCCTACTTCCCCATTTTCTGTGTCCCCAGTAAGTGTGTTATCTCAATTCTACTTACAGTTAAGCAGTTCTCAACCTCTTGATTACAAGTATATCTGCCCAAATAAAGTCCAGAGAAGATGAGATGGGAGAGAATTCACCCAGAGAGAGGATAGTCATAGTTCAGAGTCATCCAGGCTTCTTGTCTTCGTGTTACTCCTCCTCAAGGAAATGGAATTCAAGTCACAACCTACAACTATAGTTATGCAGATGTAAATCTCTTGTAGCAGAATCTGGGGTGAAGGATTTGCTTCTGTATGCACAAAATTGCCTGGTTTTAATTCAAATGTAGCCCAACCTGGATAAGAGTACAGTGACCCATGCACACGAGAGTTAAATGTTAAAATCAAATTCATAACTAATCATTCCATAATTTAATTTTTTCTATGTATCACTTAAAATTATGCATTCAAAATGAACTATAAGCTAAGGGCTAAATGAAGAAACCTGAGTTCTACACATGGCCTGTTCTGTTCTCATGTCAGCATAGCCAAGAGCTTCATGAGATCACATGTTAATACCTGGTATAAAATGTCAATGCCATTCATGGTCCTCTGCAAACATCTGCCCTTGGCTACCCCTCCATCCATACCCTGTGCTGGTATACATCCTCAAGAGGCTGTTCCATTATTTCTATGGATGGACCAGAGAAGAGAAACTCAAGACTTCAGAAGTAGTCTTGGGAGTATCTGCACTAGAAGTTCTTCAGTATTGAGATTTGGGGATGTGGTCTGAGACACAGACAACTAGATATGGGAACTTGTCCAGAGAGGGACATCAAACGTATTCGGAAGGCAAAAAAAAAAAACCTTGCCAAAGTCACTTAGTTCATTTGAGATGGTATAACAAAGTGCCATTTACTGAGTAGCTTACAAATTGAAATCTATTTCTCATAGTCCTGGAAGCTAGAAAGTCCAAGATAAAAGTGAGATTCAATGTCTGGCACATTGTTGGTGGGTTCTCAAATAGACAATCAAGGAAGCTCTCTAACAACTCTTTTGCAAAGGCAACAATCTCCATTAAGACCCCACTTCCCACCTTAGGAGCTAGGATTTGGATTCAAAATGAGCAAGGGCCAGGGATGGGAGACAGAACAAACATTCATATGATAATGTTGAGGGTAGTCCTGCCTGTATCAGCAGAACCAGCAGGGGCAAGCTCTTATCTTCCCATAGGGATCTGGTTCCTTCTGAAGTCTATTCCCTGGGTTCTTACCTAAAACAGTTCTCTACTCAGACAATAAAAGTTTTGGAACTACTATAGCTAAAAATCTCATCTGCATTTCATTTATTTCCCATGATTCTTGTCAGCCTAAAACTGTTCACAAATTCACAGATCAAAAAGGGAGAGAAGAAGGACAGGGGCTGGTGTCAACAAGTTTCAGAATAGAATTGAAAAACCAGTTCTTTTTATAAATCCTGCTTCATCTCAGCTGAGTTACATGAGGTTGAAGAAATGTAATAAATGCTCTCAGTATGTCTGAAATAGAATTTAATATGTAATCAAACAAGGAGTTCAAAGAGAAGTATTTGAGTTATTATATAAACATATAAAATTCAAAATTGGACTTTAAAATAAACAGATAGGCTTTCTAAAATATATTACAGAAGCCCAGGAACTCTTGAAAGGGGAAAAATAATCATAGTGGAACAAAACTATTAATATTAACATATGTGTTTTCTTGACAGCTTTGTATCAAAATTCACATGTAATAGTCTATCAATATCCTTTCAAAGTTTTGATTTTAAACACTTAGAAAAGATCTGATGAATCTTCAGTATATAATTAGTTTGAAATTTTGTAACCACATTTGCAAAGTCTCCCTCCTGAGATGCACAACCATATAAATGACCAGAATAAGAAAAAAAATACCTCAAGAACTCAAGTGCCCAATGAATAAACTGAATATTTATTCTTTCAAACACATTATAGTTACAACTCTTTCACCCAAGTTCACTTCAAATTTCTAGAATAACAATGAATAACAAGTCATGAATTTTCAACAAATAGACTAAAAACATGTTCATATTAATTATCTCAAACATGTGAACAACTACTTTTTCATGCTTGTTAAGAAGCATAAGTCTTGTCAGGAGGATAAAACAAAGGTCTTTAATTACTAGTTAGCTCTACCATTCCCCCAAAATATCATTTCCTAGTTCAATAAAAGCACAGGAGCATTTTATTCACAAAGCTTCCAGAAATAGTTCTCTTTTCCTTTCATTCCGATCAGTTCTCAATCCAAAGGCATAATTTATTTTCAATATTCCACTAATCCCACGATGTCCAGAAAACAACCTGGAAAATCCAGAAAGCATATTTCCAACTTTCATTTGTGACTGAGGCCAATCTCCTGATTTCCATGAAACTTCCTCCTTTCTCTTTCTCCTCCCGTGTTGATTTCTCTGACAATAGACTCTTAAATGTTACTGCTTTCCTGGGTTCACTTCTTTTATCTTCAACCTGCATGATCTACTTGAGAAACAGTACAAATCTATACCATATTGACACTTCCTAAAATCTCTTATCTCTAGTTAAGATCCTGTTCTTGAACTCAAGACCTATCCTCTAGATACTTCTCTTTATGTATGTCCAAAAAATACTCAATCTTCACAAAACCCAAAGCAATTTCATGGCAGACCCTGCTCTGCCTACTCATCCTGAATAATTTGCACTTATTGCCTCTATTATTATTTTTTTCTTTCTTTTATTTTCTGCCAATCCTGGGCCTTGAACTCAGGACCTGAGCACTGTCCTTGGGCTTTGTCCTCAAGGCTAGCACTCTGACACTTGAGCCACCAACCACTTCTACCACTAGGCCAAACTCCTGGTCCTGCCTCTATTATTCTATCACCTGTAGAGGCCAACTTTGAAAGAGGAAACCTCTTGTCACTCTCTACTGGCATTTTTTCATGGCAGCTACCAGTAGCATCTTTTATTCCCTATTACTGTTGTGCTGTCATGGGAAGTCACTATATCTCCTACTGCTTCTTACCCTCTAACTCTGTCTTTGTGCACCTACTTTTCACTAATTTAATGACTAATTTGCTTTATGGTTATTATAGAGGTGAGGTAAAGAGGGATTACAATTATATGAGTCAGGTAATGAGTGCATTTCCTTTCCTACTGTGTCTTCTGTTCCCTCACTCTCTCCCAGTCATTTTCCACCAATTTAAGCTCTGTCTTGCTGTCTGTTCCAACATGCACATGCGACTGTATCATTCCTCAGCTTAGAATTCTTCTATAGAGGCTCAATACCTATGTGCATATGACCATATCAAATAATGCATATCAAAATGAACTGACCAAGAAATTGCAACAAGAGGGCTTTTTTATTGTACTATTTGAAGGTACTTCTTTTATTCTTTTAATTCATTCCCTTTTGACACTTTCTGTACCCTTTGTTTTGTATATAAGTTTATTTGATTGGGGTATGGTAGGGGAATCACAGAAATGGTGGGACAGACTAAGTCAACACTGATACTAGGCATTATGTTGGAAATGAACTTTATAACTTGAGAGGGAGTGAAACTAGTAGGGGAAAAAGTGGGAGAAAATGAAGGAAAGGTTAATGCTGTTCAAAAGGAAATGTACACATTGCCTGATTTATGTATCTGTACCACCCCCATATCACCTTTACAATAAAATTTCAATTTAAAAAATTATTCTGTAGCTCCCATAGTTGTGTTTTCTAAACTTGTCTTACCTCTATAGAGGCCAATTCATTGGGTTAGAGTCAGGTCTAAAGGTCCTATAGAGAGCCCCAGGCGATTCTTAACAAGCTAGGAAATAATTGATCCAAATAATTAAATCTCAACTGTTTACAGAGTATATAAGCCCAGCTTCAATGTCTCCCACACTTTCACCTCACAACCCCTAAATACACACACACACACACACACACACACACACACACACACACACACACACATCATAGAAGGACTGTACCTGTCCTGACTTCCCCAAAGCAGAGTATTTATTTAATGCCTTTCTTACTCAATGCCTTTTTGCAAACTGCTTACTTGTGATCTGATCTCTGGATTATCTAAATATAATTCCTTGTCAAAGTCCTCACTCATCCTTAAGCCTACTCTTATTTTCTCAGGCTTATTTAAGGATCCACGGTCTTCCTATTTCCGCATGTATTTGAAGTCTGGGCCTGAGCACTGTCCCTGAGCTCTTCAGCTCTGGGCTACTATCCTACCCCATGAGCCACAGAGCCACTTTCTGTTTTCTGGTGATTAATTGGAGGTAAGAGTCTCACAGGCTGGCTTTGAATTGAGATCCTCAGATCTCAGCCTCTTGAGTAGCTAGGATTACAGGTGTGAGCCATGCACCCAGCTGCGTTACCAGTTTTTGTTTTTTTTTAATGTTGACCTTCTTGATAGGTCTGAAGTCAACTGCATTTTGGTGTTGATTTTCCTTCCCCATTGCCCTGATGATATAAATCATAATTCTATGTGTCTTTTGACCATTCTTAAATCTTTTTTCAGAAGATTTTCCAATTTTCTATTAGGTCATTTGTCTTTTCTATAAAGTCATAAGAATTATGACATCTTTCCAATTATAATTTTGGATGTAAGTTGTTGTTTTGTTTTTGCCAGAGACACATTTTAAAACAATTTCTTTCAATCTGTGACTGACAATTGACATTTTAATGGTGTGTTTTTAAAGTTAATCTTTTTTTAATTCTGAGATTATTGTTTGCTTCTATGGTGACATCCTGAATAGCTAAGCAACAATGTTGCAACCCTAGTTTAAAAAAAAGAAAGTAAAATTAATCTAGGTGCTGATGGCTCAGACCTGTAATCCTAGCTACTCAGGAGACTGAGACATAAGGATTAAAGTTTAAAGCCAGCAGAGACAGAAAAATTCCATTATCTCCACAAAGTGGGAAAGAAGAAGCTAGGAAGAAAATAGAAACAATACTAATAGAAAATGAATTTAACAGGGCATACTTAAACCCAAGCATATCAAGAATCATATTACATGTTTCTTTTGCCAGTACTGAGGCTTGAATGAAGGGCCTGAGAACTGTCCTTGGGCTTTCTCAAGGCTAGTGCTCTACCACTTGAGCTACGGCACCATTTCCAGCTTCTGCTGTGTATGTGGTACTCTTTGTATATGCTAGGCAAGCATTCTACCACAAGGCCAAACTCCTGGCTCTCATATTATATTTTAATGAAGTAATCCCCCTCTATCCTAGCAAGATATATGAACGAAAGTGACAACCTGGTTCTAAATTATCCATGGGCAGGAAAAATATGGAAACTAGGAATTTGTTTCAAAGAATAATGAAGTTTGGATACCTAAATTATCTGACTTATAGAACTTACTATAATGCTCCACTACAAAGGCCTAGTGATAGACACACAGATCATGAATTTCTGTCACACTCGTACCATCAACAACAACAAAAAAATTTAAATGCCCAAACAAGGAAGGGATTTTATTTAAAAACTATGCTGGTGGAACTATATTTTTTTCATAAGGAAGAGGAAATTAAAACACGCCTTTATTTTCAGCAACATATACAAAAAGTAACTTGAAATAGATCATAAAAGGATTAGTCAAGGGCTGGGAGTTTGGCCTAGTGGTAGAGTGCTTGCCTAGCATGCACAAAGACCTGGGTTTGAGTCCTCGGTACCACATACATAGAAAAAAGCCAGAAGTGGTGCTGAGGCTCAAGTGGTAGAGTGCTAGCCTTGAGAAAGTCCAAGGAGAGTGCTCAGGCCCTGAGCTCAAGCCCAGGACTGGCAAAAAAAAAAAGGATTAGTCAAAAATAAGAGGTAAAACTATTGTTTCTAAAAGAAGAAAATGATAAAAGTAAAAAAAATAAATGTCTTAAATATATCCCAAAGAGCACCAAATACAAAAAAATAAGAATGATTATATAAAGTGCATTCAAATTAAAAATGTGTGCTCTCACTAAAAGGAAAAATTAATGTTGAGAGTAAGAAAGGAAAACTTGGAGAAATGTATAATATGTATTAGATAATGAATAATTACAATTTCATGAGAAGCAACACTAAGATTTTTCATGAGCAAAATTTTTTAACCAACCTGTCATAAAAGAAGATAAAAATCTATCAAAGTGTGAATAATCACTCTAACACAGGAAAAACAGAGATAGCTTTACACACTTACACTTATGAAGTTGAATGTTGGGATTCAGCTTCCCTCTTGTAGAACCTTTTCTACAGTAAAGGTATACATAGTATCAAAATAACTGTACAAACAACACTGCAGTGCTACATAGATAAAGAAACTGACTCATACTCTGCAGTATATTTAGCAATAAAATGGAAACAACTCTCTGTTTATGGATTAAATACAGATGAATCATAAAATCACAAGGATAACTGAGAGAAGTCAGACACAAAAGAGCTCGAACAGGTTAGTAGCTGTTGATAAATTAGGCTTTGGAAAAATAATGAATTGCAAATTAATGGCAAATAATGAAAATGCTTTAGAGTAATAAAAATCACTTGAGGACGATATTGGTTATACAACTGTGTACAACTGTTCATTGTGGTCAAACTTCACATTTGAAGTGGGAAAATTTATGCACATAAATAGTACCTTAGGAGAAAATATATCATATAAAAATATGACAAATCAAGTATTAACGACCTTACCAACTAAAATTCTCACACTTTGAGTCTGTTTTTGTTTTTTATTATAAGAGAGAACATAATCAATGAATTAATGAGAATGACACCTAACCATTCTTTCTTTTCACTAGGAAGATATGAGTCAGTCTGGAAGAAGATTTTATCAACAATGATGCTAAACCGCAACTGAGTTACTTATGCCTAAAATTTCCTTTCAAAGTTTCCAGAGACTCAAAAAGGAAAAGAAAGTAGGCAATTAGAAAAATACATTCAGTACTTTTTCAGATCTGTTTCTCCATTTGCTTCTCTATATCTTGGTACTCTTTGGAATTGTTCATCCAATTCTCACTTTCAAACACAGCAACCATTCTCTTTTCTCAAGTATCACATGACTTGTGATGGAAAAAGGAGAGTCATCATCAATGATAACTATCGTTATAACTTTTCCATCATTGCTATATATTGTTTCATTCATCTGAACAAGATTCAGTGTGTATCAGAGACATACAAGGAAAAAGGAGACTGATTTAATGATAGCCAAAGTCAAACGTAAAAGCATGTGGTGATATAGATATACCTTTTCTTTCCCCTGGTGCCCATCCTAGGGCTCAAACTCAGGGTCTAAGAAAGGTATTTGGGCTTCTTTGCAAGGCTTGAGCTTTACCACTTCAGCCATGACACCATTTCCAGCCTTTGCTGGTTAATTGGTGATAAGAGAGAAGAATTTCTTGAACTTTTCCAGCTGGGAAATCTAAGGCTTCTTGCATTGCTTTGATTACAGCTGTGAGCCACCTGGCCACATGTTTCCTTCTATAAAATATGAAACATAGATGCTAGTTTTTTTGCACACTATCTACTGGCTCCATTCTAGCTTCCTCTTAAAGACTATTTTACTTAATGTCCCCTCCTATAGTACACATTTATGTTAAAATCCCCATTTTAGAAATGAGAAAATATAGGTAAGAGACATTTCAAGTCATTCCTCAAAACATACTCTTTCTGCTATGGTTTGTTTGTCTATACTGTGTGTATGATATTATCAAAGATCCATAAAGGAATAAATACACAAGATCAACCATTCCTAATTTTACAGTCAGATTCTTACAGTCAAAGAACACAGGCACTTAAACAGTGAAGTATTTATTCTCAGTGCACGTACATGAGTATTCATACCAAACAGATGACAAGTTAACAGGTAACAGGCCTGTTTTATATACAAGAGACAGTACAAAACCATATATTCAAATGGTGGCTATTTATTCTCTTAGGCAAAATGCAAGTTGCCAACTATGAAGCAAAAGTCTGATTGGAAATGGTAGTATTTTTGTTCCAAATTGTTCTGTAATTTTTTTCTATTATATACTCCCCTAAAGAGAGGTATGGTGCCATGTAAGTATTTGAGTCCCCGTAATGTCTTATTAAAGCTAAGACTGTCATATTGTTTGAATGCTAATTGAGTACACAGACACCTTAAGCTTTTAAGAAGTGGGAAATAAGCAGGCATTTGGGTTCTGATTCTTAATAATGCCTGTTTATTTTAATCTAACTCTGCTGTCCCACGTTCCCTAACACTTCCATTCTAATTAAATTCACACTGAAGTTTCAAATTCATAAGACAGAATGCAGAAAATATTCAGCCTGTTTGTCATACAAGTGGCTTTAGGGAGACGTATTTCAACCTCAAATTCAAGAGATTGGCCTGAGGCCCAGGCATAGAAAAATAGAAGAAAAGAAAGGAAAGGAAAAGGAAAGCAAGCTGAGAAGGCAGGGAAGGATGGAGTGTTCTGCTTTTCCAGACTGAGGTTTTGAGGAAAATGCCTCCAACCAGAAGTGTGTTCATAGTCAGCCATCACTTGAGTATGTCATTTTGTCCATATACTCTTAGCCAAATCATTAACCTCTCTCAGTTCTAATTCTCTCATTTTCAAACTGTGTAGGAAATTACAAAACATCAACCTTCCTAAGTTGTTACAAGACTTAACTGTGACAATATGTGTCAAAGTAATTGGAAATCTCTAAAATACATTACAACTATTCACCTCTTTTGAGAGTGGCTGGGAGAGAAAGAGAGAGAGAGAGAGAGAGAGAGAGAGAGAGAGAGAGAGAGAGAGAGAGAGAGAGAGAGAGAGACAGAGACAGAGACAGAGACAGAGACAGAGACAGAGACAGAGAGAGACAGACAGACACAGAGAGACAGAGACAGAGTCCCAGAGAGGGAGGGAGGGAGGGAGGGAGGGAGGGAGAGGGAGAGGAGAAAGGGAGAAGGGAGAGGGAGAGGGAGAGAAGAGAGGGACAGAGGAGAGGGACAGAGAAGGATGGAGAGTAGCCACAGCTGAATACACTGGAAGTAAGGAGAGAACTATATCCCAGGTGAAACTTAACTCTGATAGGCCACTTTATAGTCTCAAACTTAGGGGAATGGAGTAGGAAAAGGAGAGTGACCCTCAGAAATAAGACAACAAAGATGGGAGGAAAAGTGGAAACAGGGAGAGCTGAGGAGAGAGACTGTTTAATGTTCAAAACCAGTGCCAAGCTAAATTGGAAACATGAGTCTATGTACCTGCGACTTACCTCATCGGTATATAATTTGTAACCTGAGATCTCCCAGAGAAGTAAAAATAGCAAAGCTCCCCAGCAAGTCTGTTCTGTGCTGAGTGGAAGAACTGGGTGGAGGAGGGCAGAATGAGGGGAGGGCTACACTGACAATGCCAACCATGTGGTCTTGGCGGGAAAACCAATGATGGTAGGAGGTATAGAGCCAAGCCTGATGGCCTCAAGAGCCTGACAGGGAAATCTAGAGAAAGAATCTGCTGTCCTCAAGTGACCCGTTTTCATTTCTGTCACAAGCACTGACTATCTTCTCAACGTGAACTGTTATGTTAGCTCTGAGCCTGCCTAATCCTGCCATGATCCAAGCATGTAACCTAGTGTAGGAGGAAGAAGCAAGGCTCCTGCAGGTATAGAGCAGACAAGTCTGCTTTTCCAGGCACTCTCTGGTAGAATTCTGTGGTAGAAATGATTTGCTAGCACTCTGGGAATGCATTATTTCCTCACTTGAGGATGTGAGCTTTGTTGCTCTTCTTCATCTTAAGGTCTAGTTGCTCTCACGTCAACTCTATGCCAAATTGGTAATCAGTTGTCCAAGTGACATAGGAAGCAAGGTCTTTCCTTAACTCAGACTTAGCTGATTTTTAATTAATTACATCAAAAATTAGTGCTTAGGGATGATTTGGAGCATTCTTTGTGATAATCTTAACTTGAATATTATTAATATGGTGAAAAAGGTTACCAATGCTAATGTATGTTTGTTACATAAATCTTACTTGAATTTAAAAAAGAGAGACAGAGAGAAGCTGCGAGGTCCCAGGATAGTCCTCAAATTTCAAATATAATCCAGAATATTAGGCTACATACTCCCAACCCCCTGGCTAAACAAAATTACCCTGCTAACATTTAAAGAAGTATTTTAGAGCCAATCATAGTTCATTTCTATAATCCTAACTAATCAAGAGGCTGGCATCTGAGGATGGCAATTTGAAGCCAGATCAAACAGGAAAGCCAATTAACAACCCAAAAGTCAGAAGTGAAGCTGTGGCTCAAGTGGTAAAGTATTGGCCTTAAACATTAAAGTTCAGGGACAGCTCCCCTACTTTAGTTCAAGACCCAGGACTGGCATACACACACACACACACACACACACACACACACACACACACACACACTCGCTCAATTTCTCAAAATTAGTTGCAGAAACTCCATTTGTTTATCGGAATAAGCTTTATTCATTCATTTTGCAAGAACTCAAATGTTTTTCCTCTTGATATTTGAAGAAGTATTTTTGCTTCAGTCTTATTTTGTTTATAAATATAATTAGTAAAGCTTTATTGTTTACTAAGAATCAAGAGGAAGCCTGTAATCTTTCTTGGCTTCTAAAAAAAAAAAGAAAAGACAACATGTCAGAGTCCCATAAAAGAAAGAGTTGGAGCCATCCAGGCCTACGTTTGAATCTTGGCTGTGCCACATAAAGTATATAATCCTTTAAAGACCTAAAAGGGGCCGGGAGTTTGGCCTAGTGATAGAGTGCTTGCCTAGCATGCACGAAGACCAGGGTTCAATTCCTCAGTACCACATACATAGAAAAAAGCTGGAAGTGGTGCTGAGGCTCAAGTGGTAGAGTGCTAAGCCTTGAGAAAGTCCAAGGACAGTGCTCAGGCTCTGAGCTCAAGCTCAGGACTGGGAAAAAAAAAAAGCCAGACAGACTATGGTCTATCAATTTGTTGAATTTTTTTTCTTTTATGATTCAGTAACATGTCAGAGGCAAAAGCTACCAAAAACTTGTGATCTAAGAAATTTAATGCATGCAACATCCATAATTTTAAACTTTGCAGCCACATTTTTTAAATGGCAAATAAGCTGACAAAGGTATTTAAATGAGCTCATATTTTTCAATCCACACATCAAAAGTATTATCATTTGGAGTGCTAATTAGAAAACTTACATTAATGAAATCTTTTACATAATTTTTTTCTACTAAGTCTTCATGAACTAAAATGTTTTTTTAATTGTATTTTATTGTCAGGGTAACGTATAGAGGGACTACAGCTACATTTGTCAGGTAGTGGGTACATTACTTAAGCCAGCATACTTTTACATATACCATACACTTCATTTAGGGCACTAAATGAAGTTTAGCTTTCAAGGAATACTTAATTTATATTTAGATTTGTTAAAATTTACAATTGAAAAAATGTATTCACATAGCCAAGTTGTTCCAAAATTACTTAAATGTTTTCCAAAATCTGAATCAAGAATCAGTGTTTTAAATTTAAAATATTAAGATGAAGCAAAATTTAACAATAATTTGTGTGTCACACTGCTCTCGTTTTAAAAGCCCAATAACCACAGGTGGCTAGAGGCCACTCTCTAGACCTTGAAGCCCTACAACAATGCTTGGTGCTAAATAACGGAAATGTTTCCTAATGCCCACTGTCTTCCAAGGAGGTTCTGAAGTCCAGACTTGGAAATCAGTATAAGTATTATGTATGATAGATGCGCCCTAGGCTAAAAACCAAGAACTGTTGTAGCATAATTTCTATCGGTCATCACTCATATCACCTAAAATAGACTTTGGGAGCAGTGGGCATTCCACTCCTCTAGTCTATTTTTTTAGTATATTTATTTGCCATACTGCTCAAATTTGCACCCTCCTATCCTTTCCGAACAGAGATGACAAAAAAATAATACCCATATTTTCATACAACCGAGAGAGAGGGAATCAGCACTACAGTGCCAAAAAGTTATGAGCACTTGAGCTTAACAGAAATATCCATATGTGCCAAAGCAACTAGAGAAGAAAAATAATGAGACAAATTTCAAATAGAAGGAAGTGAAATACTTTGCCTGCTGATAGCATAGTTTCTATGTTTTCTACATATAATAGACATAGGAAATCCTAATCACTCTACCCCCAAATTTTCAGAAATGATAAAGGAATTCAATAAGGTTTCGAACATAAACTCAATATACAAAATCAGTATTAAGTCTACATACTAACTAGAAAAGAAATTAGGAACATTGCAATAGCATAAAAAAAAAAGACAAGACAGCTGTCATGGGCAATGGAAGAGGCGGAAGCAGCTGGACTCTGTCATCCAAAATCCTGGCAAACATTGTAGAGTCTGTCTGGTGGCCGAGGTCTGGCCTCCATATCTTACAGAGAAGAGGATCATGGGAACAGAGTTGGTGTAGTCTCTCTGGCCTGTCGTTCTCCAGGAGGGAAAGAAGGAAGGGAGTAATGAGAAAATAAGGAATAAGGAAATGAGAAATACAAATAAGAAAATAAGGAATAAAAATAAGCTATTGCAAAGGCTAAAAAATATAAAAGACAAAAAAATTACACTTTGGCATGATACATTATGTGGGACTCTATAAACATTTACTCAGTGAGACTAAAGGAGGATATTCTTAGAAGTGGATCACAAATATAAACTCCAAGAAGTGGAAATAAGAGGTGTTTTGTTGTTGTTATTGTTGTTATTTTGCTCTTTGTTTTTTTGTTTTGTTTTGCTTTTTTTTTTTTTTTTTTTTTGCCAGTCTTGGGCTTGGGCTCAGGGCCTGAGCACTGTCCTTGGACTTTCTCAAGGCTTAGCACTCTACCACTTGAGCCTCAGCACCACTTCCAGCATTTTTCTATGTATGTGGTACTGAGGAATAGAACCCGGGTCTTCGTGCATGCTAGGCAAGCTCTCTAGCACTAGGCCAAACTCCCGGCCTCTTCTTTTTGTTGTAATTTCTCCTTTGTTGCTCTTTAGGATTTCTGTACATTTTATATGTAAGTTTATCTGCCTTGGGGAGTTTAAGAGGATGCACAGAAATGGTGGGAACAAAACAAAGGGTGAATAAAATACTCACTGGACACTATGTTGAAAATGAACAGAGGGGGAAAGGAGGGGGAAAACTGGGAGAAATGACAGAAGTGGTGACACAGTTCAAACGGAAATGTCCTCTTTATCTGACTTATGTAATTGTAACTTAATGGTACATCACCTTTATAATAACAATAAAAATTTTTAAAAATTAAAAATAAAATAATAATAAAAAGAATAAAAATAATGAGTTATAACTTTACCTAAGAAAGTGAAAGTTATACATTGAAAATTGTCAAACATTAATGAAAGAAGTTGAAGTAGTCAAAAATCAGTACAAAATAGAAGCATTTGTGTTGTAAAAACATCCACATTACCCACAGTGGTCTTCAGATTTAGTTTAATCCTTATCAAAATTCTAATGAAATTGTTCAGATAAGAGAAAAATATATAAAAATTTATTTGTAACCAAAAAAGACTCCTATACTAAAGCAATCTTGATGAAGGCAAAAACAGCAATAGATTGTTGTTCAAACTACAGTAATCCAAATGTCATGGCATTGCCTTAAAAAATGGCCACAATGACCAAATGGAATACTTTGATATTTCAGAAGTGAACTCCTGCATTGTCCAACAATTTTTGACAAAGGTGCCAAAACTACATCAGCATCATGGAGTAAGAGCAGTCTCTTCAAGAAATGGTGTTAAGAAAACCAGATATACACAGGAAGGGAAAGAAAACGTGACCCTTATGTCACATCATGTATAAAAATATCAATTGAGGGGCCGGAAGTTTAGCCTAATGGTAGAGTGCTTGCCTAGCCTGCACAGAGACCCAGGTTTGATTCCTCAGTACCACATACGTAGAAAAAGCCAGAAATGCTGCTGTGGCTCAAGTGGTAGAACTCTAGCCTTGAGCTGAAAAGCTCAGGGACAACACTAAAGCCCTGAATTCAAGGCCCAGGACCAGGAAAAAAAATAATAAAACTTCAATTGAGGCCTGAGAGTGTGGCCTAGTGGTAGAGTGCTTGCCTAACATGCTTGAAAGCCTGGACTGGATTCCTTGATACCACATACAAAGAAAAAGCTAGATAGAAGTGGTGCTGTGGCTCAAATGGTAGAGCGCTAACCTTGAGAAAGTTCAAAGACAGTGCCCAGGCCTTGAGTTCGAGGCCCAGGACTGGCAAAAAAAATTGATCTTATATGTGGAAACTAGATTTAGTTTACAAACTTATATAAGTAAATATGTTGAGTGCTATACAAGTGTATTTAAGTGTTATTTACTATTAACTAACTTGTACATTCAATGGAGATCTAAAATAGTGTAATCGAAAAGCTAAACTCATAGTTCAGCAAAAATAAATCATGAGGAGCCAAGTGATAAACACAGCTACTCAAGAGGCTGAGATTTGAGGATTTTGGTTCAAAGCCAGCCAAGGCAGGAAAATCTGTGAGATTCTTCTCTCCAATTAACTCTCAGAAAGCTGGAAATGCATACTAGCCTGGAACAAAAAAGCTCAGGGACAATGCCCAGGCTCTGAGTTCAAGGCCTACCACCAATAAAACAAAACAAAAGCACCAGGAAGCAGGTACTTGAAAGGGATGGAGTGGTAAAGGAATGGAGAAGGGGAAAATACAGACAAAAAAAAAATCCAATGTATAGCCTACAAAATTAAGAAGAGGGAGGGGTAAGGGGAGGGGGAGAGATGGATGAGAATGTTAAAAACAGTGACATTGGTCAAGATATATTCTATTCATAACTGCCTTGTTAAGTGGCAACTCCTTTGTAAATTACTTAGAAATAATTTTAAAAAATCAGTTGGAAAGAGAGTAAAGATATAAATAAAACCTAAAACTGCCAAACTACTGGAGGCAAACAGGAAGTGCCACAACTTTGGTATGAACAATGATTTAGAGTATATGAGACCACAAGCAAGGGTATCCATGGGAACTCGAGATCCCTGTGGGAATTATGACTGGGTTCAGGAAGTATGAGTGCATGGAGAATGCTTGATGCCAGTGGAAAATTGTTCATGGTATGATTACTTTATCTCATGTCTGAGTAAAGACACAGGATTCTGAGTGTTTGCTTTTCTGCAGTAATCTTGTCAAAAGATGGGATGAGTGTTTATGTGTACTTATCTTGCTGCTTCCTAATATCCTGCTAACTGCCCCTACCATTGAAGCCTTTATCTATAAATGAAAATTGCCTCAAGCAAATCCTGTAACTCCTGAAAAGTGGAGGATGGGAAAAAGATTCATTCAGTTTTAGTCATATTTGTCAATTAAACTAATTCTTTGCCTGTCAGGGTGATATTAAAATGTTATGAGATATCACTGAGATATCCTTCATGTATCATCACAGTATCTGCTGGATGGAACCAGCCGGCAACTAAAACAAAAATAGACAAATAGGACTGCATCATACTAAAATAAAAACACTTCTGTAAAACAAAGGAAGAAGTTAACAGAATAAGAGACAACTCGAGATTTGGAGAAAATATTTGAAAATCATACATCTAATGAGGGATTAATCTCCAACATGCATAAAGATATTTATTTAATGAAAAGAAAACCCAATTTCCAAAACAAGCAAAATTTCCCCAAAGACATTTCCCAAAACAGGATGTACAAATGGCCAACAGATATATGAAAAAATGTTAAAGATCACTAATCACCAGAGAAAGGCAAATTAAAGCCCAGTAAGATATTACCTCATTCTTGATAAAATGGCTATTATCAAAAGGTTGAAGATAATAAGCCAGGGTGATCATAATAACAAAAAGAAACTCTTGTACCCTATTATTAATGAGACTATAAGCAAAGTCATTATGGAAGTGACAACTTTGGGTTTCTCCCAAAACCAAAAGTAGCTGGATATGGGTAGCTCCTAGTTACTCAGGAGGCTGAGATCTGAGGATCACCTTTTGAAACAAGCCCAGGAAGGAAAGTCTCTGAAATACTTGTCTCTAACTACCTAAAAGCTGAAAGTGGATCTGTGATTCAATTGGTAGACCTAGAGCACCAAAGTTCAGGGACAGCACTCAGGCCCTGAGCTCAAGCTCCAGGACCAGAACCCCCTCCTACACACACAACAACAACAACAACCAAACTAAAAGTACAACCACTACATGATTCAGCAATTCTATTTCTGCATATATACCCAAAATAATCGATCTCAGTATGCCATAGAGATATGTACATTCTCATGTATACAACATTATCCTCATTTGTCAGGATATCAAAGAAATCAGGTGCCCATAAATGGATAAATGGAAAAATCCCTTTCTCCTGATCCTTGTATCATATGCCTAACATTCATTTGGAAAAATTAAGCTTTCATTGATCATTGCCTGGTGAGACTTTCAAGTAAATTGTCCCATCTTCTGGGGAAAAAATATGTTTGATCAAAACTAAGCCAAACATCTCTCTCCTTGAAATTTAATCTTAAAGTGTCATGGGGATTAGAAAGGATGGAGCTCTTTTGTTTCAGCATCTTGACACCCTTACTTTGAAGATAATGTTTGTATATTCTACCAATAGGTTCTAACACCTTCTTTACTTAGTATTAAGATTTTTCTTCAATTGCATGGTTCTGTAACCTTCAATCTCTTTCTTTTTGTTCTCCCAGAGTTATTCAGAATCTGTTGCTGGGACCCAATCATTCCTCACTGAAATAATAATGGTCTGTTATAAAATATGAATTCTCAGGCCCATGCCTGCTTGACCAAAATGAACTTTCTGCTCTTTCTGACTATGCAAACAGAAAGATGCCTGTTAATGAGATCATGAAGTTGAGTAACAGTCTCAGACAATTGCTTTGCAGTTTCCCACGAGTCCTAATTAGAATCCTTATTTGTCTCTAACAGGGGCAACCTCCTCTGTGGATGTGTGAGGAACTTCTAAAGATAGGTAAGAAACTTCAAATTATTTCCATCTATAAAGACCTTTATAGAGTGACTCTGATTCGTAACTTCGTCAAATACAGTCATATTACAAGATGAAACAGGCCTGATATAGACAGACACAGATCTAATATTTTTTTTTCCATTTTCAAGACAAATATCTTCAATCTGGAGCCCTTTAATTATGTTTTACCTCATGGCTAATCTTTCATTCTTTTTTTATTAATTTTTGTGGCCTTACATTTCTGCCTCAACAATTATTTTGAGACTCTTAGATGCTATACAATGCTTATGCTCTCTGAAACCAACAAAAATATATAGAACAATCTCAATGTACGGTTGTTCATTCAAATGATCACAGTGTGTGACTGTTAACGATGGAAAGATAGTTGTGTGTTCAGAGAAATACAGAAATCATTGTTCTGCATGTATTCACAAAATGACAGCCAAAAGTTACATACAGTGAATGGCATAAGCCAATTTTTTGGCAGTCTAAATTAACCAGGGATCATTTTTAAATTAAATCTCATAATTTTATTGCTTTTCTCTGCTCCATTTGTACTTTTTTAGGAATGTGCCTTTTTGTCTTGCAACATTATTATCAGCTCCCATATTTCAGAACCTCTGTTTATCTTGAGACCAAGTCATGAGTTTTCTCTTTTCTCATTAGCAGAAGACTTGCTTGGGTGGGGCTTGGGTGACCCATGTTTTGTCACCTTCTTCCATTCTTCTAGTATCAATGCTTTACTGGTAACAAATACACGTTTGGAAGTTCGATAAGGTCTTTCAGGTCATTCATTTTAGGTCACATTTGAAACCTAATGTTCAGAGCTGAAGGCCAGTGTCCCACAAAAAACTCTGCCCTTGAGTTGTTTTCCCTGGTGAAAAACAGCTATATAGGCTGGACAGGCTATGAAAGAATTCTGCCTATTCAGCTCCCATTACTTTCTTGTATCATACTCATTAGTTCCATTCTTATGATAATGTGACCCCTTAGGATTGTCAAAATATGACACTTAAAAGCAGGCAAGTGGGGCATTGTGTGCAAACCTTAAAGCAGGAGAGTCTGGCTGGGAATGGCAGGAAAGCCCTGTGGATGGCCACCTCCTCAAAAAGACCAAGGCTCAAGGAGACTTGCATTTGAGATGGAGAAAAAAGCAAACTGAGTTGGCTAAAATTGTAATCTTCGCGTTGCTAATGTTATATTATCTAATCATGTCCAAACTTATCAGTAAAGAACTTTGCATGTACTTGTGAATTCTGTTGGATGAGACTTGAAGACAGAGATAGCAGGACTTTACCCATGTAGAGACCCTGTGCCCTTCTGATGACTCCCAAAGCAGTTATCAGTAAGTGACTGCCTGGGTTCTGCAGTCCTATTCTACATGGAACAACCTATCATTACTTTCAAGCCTGATGAAGGCAATTTTTTTCCAAGATGGCTTCACTGACTTCTACACTACATCAGTAAGGACTGAAATCTAGCTTTAAGATAGAGTGTATTGCTGTAGTTGTTTCTCTCCACAGATGCCATTGTGACCATTTGTATCAGTATGGGACTTGCAAAACCCTAAAACCCAGAAATGATGAGAAACAAATATCCCTTTTTCCAGTAAAAAGTGCTTTTGTCTTTTGTCTTTTGCTAGGATAAAAATGAGTTAGAAGAGATTCTTTCTGATTCTCTGAAATACTGCATTTAATGGCCTCTGGTTTGGTGTGTGTGTGTGTGTGTGTGTGTGTGTGTGTGTGTGTGTGTGTGTGTCCAGGTGTACTTTACTACAGAAGGATGTATGGGTGAAGGAAATGATTTAATTAAAGGAAACACATTTTAGGCATCTGATCTGCATTAGCTTATTTAAACAAGAAATGATATATCAATGTAAAACATAAAGTGAAATGTAAAACATAATATTTAAAATGGCTCAGAAATATTAGATAATGTGTCTCTATTCATGTAGCAAACCTAAGATTTAGGTTTGCATTAGGGCAAACCTAAGATTTAAACAAATCCAATTGCAAACCCCTTGCTATTTCTTTTCTTTTTCTCTTTTTCTCTCTTCCTCCCTCTTTCTCTCCTTCCTTCCTTCCCTTCTTTCTTTTTATTTCTTTCTATCTTTCTTTCTTCCTTCCTTCCTTCCTTCCTTTCTCTCTTTCTCTCTCTCTGTCTCTCTCTCTTTCTTTCTTTCCTTCTTTCTATCTATGCTGAAGCTTGAACTCAGAGCCTAGGCACTGTCCCTGAGCTTCTTTTTACTCAAGGACAGTACTCTACCATTGAGCCACAGCTCCAATCATGGCTTTTTCTAAGTAGTTTATGGGAGATAAAAGTTTCCAACCCAGGCTGGCTTCAAACCATGATCCTCAGATCTCAGCCTCCTGAATAGCTAGGGTTATAGGCATAAGAACTGGGCACCCCATGTTATTTCTAATTGTATGAATGCTATTGTAAACCATAAATACAAAGTATCTCATAGAGAGTGGGCTCTCATGCTATATTCTTGGACAGTTGTTTAGGAAACAGAGAGTTCTGGAATGGCTCAGAAGATGAAATGATTTTTAGCAGACATACGGCCACACAAGCCTATCTACAATACACTGCTATTCCAACTTCGTAGTGATTCCCTCCAACAAAAACATTCCAGATGGTGTACAGCATTTTCTTGATGCAAAATAAGCCTTACTAAAATGATTCAAAGGGCGTGGCAAGTGACCTTAGATTTCTCAGCCAGAACAGATGTGGTCAGCAACAGGTACAAGAGTGTCTGTGGCAGTATTGTTCCCAAGTCCTTTCACCTAGCCACTGGGGTGTCACACAGCCCTGCATTTAACCATACTTAATTATTATCTACTAGACTGTCTGGGCATCATTAACATACAAACAATTGTTCCAATGTCCTTGTCCACAGCAAAGTAGTGAAAACCAGAAAGAATGGGAAACAAGGAGACAATGAGCAAAGTTTCTAAATACAGGGGACAGAGGGGAGGTGGGAAGTAGGTAGGCAGCCAACAATGAATGGCTAGAAAAGACAGGTAGGCACAGTGCCGTTTTCCCTTTTTCGAAGTGTGCAACTCAGGGTGTCAGCAGAAGCCTTCCCATTATCCTCAGGACATCTGGGCCATCTTCACAGTCTGACCTTCTCCAGGCCAAGCTCAGACACCAGGGATTATTAAGGAAAAGCAGTAGTTACAGGCCAAGGCTGAACACCTGCACAGAAAGCAGTTCAAGAGATTGTTTTCTTCAGTAGGTCAGCTGAAAAATTATAGATCCCCTGAGTTCAGTGTTCTCAAAAAAATTGGCAAGGGCGTTATGAAACGTACAAACCATGCAACGTTCCGCTTGATCTCAAGTCTCTTGTTAATTATGATATTTATTGAGTGGTTACTATGTGTTAGACATTCTACTAGGTGTTTCTTGTGTTATAAAAACTTATCTACTTTTCACTATGAAACCTCCAGTGTTATTATTTTCAATATATGATAAGGAAAGTGAGTGTTAGGGGGGTTGTGAGCTAGATAAAGGACCAGGAGGTCGAATCAGCAGGTAGCAAAGCCACTTTAGTCTGATTTCCAAACTAGCACATATTCTATTAAATTAAACTTCTTCGGTATGTCGAGGCAGAGAGTGTGATGACACGGCAATGGGCTACATTTTTAAGCTTAGTATTAAAATAATTTTAAGCCCAACACAATAGTAGATGCAGCTATTGTACAAATTCAAGAATCTTTCGTCAATTCAGAGCATAGTTTCAAGAACAGCAAGGAAATGGGACCTTATACCTGTAATCCTCGCTACTCAAGAGGCTGGTTCAAAGCAAGCCTGAACAAAAAATTCTGTGAGACTCTTTAATTAGCCAGCAAAATGCTGAACTGGAGAGCTGGTTCAAGTAAAAGGGCATCAATTTTGCGTGAGAGAACCAGGCAAAAGCACAAGGCATTGAGTTCTAGCAACAGAGAGTGAAAGAATGAGGACAGGGCAAGGAGTCTTCTTAACAAGTATGAATCTGTGGTCAGTCAGGTCTACAGGCTACCTCTATTAAAATGTACCAACTATACACAGAATATAGAAAGCCATGGGCTGGTTATTTGCACAAAGTATAAAATCTATCTTTCCCTTCTAAAACTTTAAACTGTGATCAGAAAATAGCCCTCCCTCAAAGGGCAGTGGTAAGCATATTCCAGGGATGTTTGAGCTTCTTCCACAAAGCTGCTTGGAGAGTCCTTTGATTGAGCAGACATCACAGCCACCAGTTCAATGCCTGCCTATTGGCTCAGGTCATGTAGCTCAGATGAATGACTCCTATACTTCTCTATTCTACATAGCTGTCTAGTAAGTAGATTCCAAAATAGCACAGTTTTTCCTCTTTTCTGTTTTTCCTGATGTCACACAAGAAATCAGAAGTGCTTTCAACGATGAACTTGACCTAACCTTCCATTTGCTGGCTGTCACAAACAATTCCAGCTCCCAGTCTTGTAGCTTCAACTTCCCAGCCTTTGTGTACACAGTTTCTTTCCATCAAGTGGCCAAATTCTGAATATATAGTCACTGTTGTTTTCAGCTTCAAATCATCGGCTTTTATTACAGCAACTGGGTTGTTGGGTTACAGAACTTGGCTTGAACCTGCAATCCAAATCTAGACCTCAAGAGCCACCTTAGAAAAAGTAAGATTCCTCCCAGAAATCTAGTCAAGTTCAATGGTAAGAAAAGAAAGAGGTTTTACTTCCTGATGAAAAATAACAAATAAGGTAAACAAATTTCAGAATTGAATTTTTTCTGATAACCAGGGTCTAGGGATCGTGTTCAAGCTGACTTCTCACATGCTATATTAAATCTAGAAGTGTGGCACTGGGAGTCTGCTCATTAATCTATACACAAGTTCACTCATTAAGTTATAAACATGTTTTACTAGAAAACTTATTACTTTGACCTCTTACTTTATTGCATTAGAATTTTTAAGAATATATAAGAAAATGCACAATTGCAATATTACAAGTGACTATTACACTAAACGCATACTCAAAAGTTTAAAATAACGACAGCTACCATTTACTGAGGACCCATGACATGTTGGATACTATCCTATATATCTCAAAAAGATGAATGCTTTTATTCCTATTTGTTATTCATTGCTTCCCTTGAGACAAGTATTACAGTTCCACCCATGTTATAGTTTTAGTATCAGAGTAAAGGGGAGGACAACATCACTGCCCAAGAGCATGTACAATCATACTCCAAGTCTAGCAGTCAGCCAGGCCTCAGAATTCTTTTTTCAGGGGGTAGTGGGGTAGTACTAGGGCTTGAGCTCAGAGCTTCACGTTCCTTCCCTCTTTGGCTTTCCATGCTCAAAGCTGGTGCTCTATGACTTGAGCCACACCTTCAGTCTGGCATTTCACTGGTTACTTAGCGATGGAATCTTGTGGATGTTTCTGCCTGGGATAACTTTGAACCACGACCTCCCAAGTCCCAGGCCCCTTCCTAAGTTGATAGGAATTGGACTACTAAGAAATGTAATGTTATGTAATGTTTACAACCAATTTGGCATACTTCTTGTTTTCTTCAAACATCTCTTGGCCTCCCATCTTCCCTGGCACTACTGACAGTCACATTATTCTAGTTAACGGGGTCATTTAACAAAGCTAGCAAATCTGGAAAAACATACCTGAATATAGTAAGAATGTAATTAGCATTAAACTGTCAACTTCGATACAAAACTTCATGCAATCTGCTCTTATTTATATGCCAGGTCCATTGGAGCTTGGTTTGCATTGAGCATTCTATTGGCAACAATTTACAAGGTAGGCACCATTTGCCACCATTAGCCAATGCGGATAAATGAGGTGGCTTTTCAAGGTCACAGGCAGCAGAGTGAGGAGCGATATATCTACCAGGCTGTGGTCCTTATATATTCGGGCTTTCTCCTGGATTATCATTTGCTCAGAATTTCTGCTTCCTTTCTTTGGAAGCAATATAGTATCCTGTGATACCATATGTAATACACACACACACACACACACACACACACACACACACACACACACACGCACAACTGAATTCAATTGGCCAAGAAAGAAACTGCACTGTTTCCTTTGTCTGCCTTTCCCTTAAAGCAGGGGAATGTGAAGCAACTATATTCTTTCCTACTATCAGCTGAGGCCTCATTGGTGATTTTCAAAGCATGTACGTTTTTTTACTTTTTAATTTATTGTAATTGTGAAGTTGATGCATAGAGAGATTACAGTTATACAAGTCCGATAAAGTGTATATTTTTTGCCATTCCTGGGGCTTGAACTCAGAGCCTGGACATTGTCCTTGGGCTTTCTCAAGGCTAGTGCTCTATACTCGAGCCACAGTACCACTTCCAGGTTTTTCTATGTGTGGGGTACTGAGAAACAAACCCAGGTCTTCATGCATGCTAGGCAAGCACTCTACCATTAAGCCAAACTCCCAGCATTAAAGAGTATGTTTTTTTTTAACAGTGTCACCCCTTCCCTCTGTCTCTTCCAGTTTCTTCACCGCCTCCCCCCTTCAGTCCCTGCCTACAAGTTCTGCAATTCATTTTCAACATAGGATCTAGGCTGTATCATTGCTATAAATGGTTCGTCCTTTGCTCCACCATTTCTGTGCCTTGTATCTCTTTTTTAGTCCTTTAAAGGTGTCATAGCAAAATATCACAATATGAGTGACTTAGAAATCACAGAATTTAGCTCCTCACACTTCTGGAAACTGAGAAGTCTGAGACAAAAGCACTCAGAAATTCCAGTTCATTGATGATGTCTGTTAGCTGTATTCTGGTGTCAGAAGCAATACCCAAACTCCTTGGGGCCTTCACTATCATGGAACTAATCCCATTCGTAAGGATTTATCACTTAATCACTTCCCAAAGTGTCATTTCCTGATACTACCATCATGGAAGAAGTTCAACATAGGAGTTTGCAAGGGGCCCTAACAGTATCCACATGCATTAAAAAATGTCTAGATGATAATTTTTCTTTCTGAACCCAGAAGAACTCAAAGTTTCTCATCTATTGAGCTCAGGATCCCCGCAGCAGAACTAGGGTATCATCTCCCAACGGTCTTTCTTTCTTCATGGGGCAAGTTGTGGCTGCCCTTTCCTCGTTGAAGAGAATTAGACCAAAGAAAATGGTGTGTGCATAACTTCTCAGGTATAGTAACATAGCCATTGCTCTTTTTGACTACTCACTATAAATTTCCATGTTATTTCCTATTCCAGTACCTTTTAGCAAAGAGGGGGAGTTGGGGCCAAGGGAACATGGGTAGATGAATGAATGGGTAGTTGAATTGGTGGAGAATTCATTCAAGAATTCTTTTGATATATTAGCAAATTAAAAGAAGTAAGGGAAGAGGTGCTGAAGGGGGTTGAGAAGGTTAGAAAGGATGCTGATCAAGTTATATTGTATTCATAAATTGCTTTGTAAATGGCAATTCCTTTATACAACTAAAGATAATTAAAAAACAACTAAAATATATTATCCATATGTAAATATGGAAATTGGGCTTTAAATTCTTCAACCTTCTTTTTTTAAATTTTATAGAGTGGTTACAATTGTATTCATAAGGTAATGAGTCCATTACTTCTCAAACATTGTCAATCTTATTCTTAACAGCACTTAACAAATTAAGAAAAACTGAAAATTTGCGAATCTAGATTTGGATATACAAAATGGATATCTGTGCTAAGGAAAATAGAGCCAACCACATATTTTTGGAAGAGGAAGTAATAATGCTTCTAATTCTACTTGGAACTTGAATCTTGAACAGTGAATTCTGGTTTTAACCATGTCCTGAGTCTCTTTCTGTAGAACTATGAATGTCACAGATATTATATTCCTCCCTTAATTGGTGCACACACACACACACACACACACACACACTTAATTTAGAATACATGTGAGTGAATAATTACATGTAATCAGTTTCAACACTTCTTTAGTGACTGTGTTAGACATTTGAAATATATTATCTCAGAAACCTTCAGTTAGATGCTGGTGGCCCGTATCGGCAATCCTAGCTACTAAGGAAACTGAGATCTGATGATTGAGGTTCAGTGACAACCTGGGTAGAAAAGACTGTGAGACTCATCTCTAATATACAGAAAAACACCTGGAAGTGAAGGTATGGGTCAAATAATAGAGCACCAGCCTTGAGCAAAAAAGACAAAAGGTTTCCTTCATTTGTAATAATTGGTATATATCTAGGATAGACCTATCAAAGAATCATAATAGCTCAACAGCTATGTATATATGACCATATAAGATGATGCTAATTGAAATAAACTCCAAGATATGGAAACAAAAGGAAAAAAAGACAAAAGAGAGCATGAGGCTTTGATTCAAGTCAGTCTCCAGTACTTGGAGGCAGGTGGAACCAAACTTCCTCCCTTCAAAAACAAAGAAAAACAAGTTTCAGAATTCTACAAATTTATCTTCATATTAAAATTAAAGAATGCACTTCAGTAAGGTCAAATGACCTACTAACATAAGATGCAAATTCATCCCAAATAGCAGTGTGGATTTACCAAACTTTGTACCACCATGATGTACTGCCAGCCAACCTGCAAAAAGAATTACTTGATCAAATAGGCAGGTCCAGGTAATGAACCTTTGGTGAGGACCTACTGTGCACCTGATTCTGTATCATTTTTCATGCTTCAAGCTATTCAAGTTTGTGAAATCCACTGCAGATGTGATCCAGGTGGCTGACACTCCTAAGTTTTATAATTCATTCAGAAGGTGCAAACTCAGGGTTTGCAATCATGATGAAGGATACAGTGCCTCTTTGAAGCTGACTTCACGCTCACATCATTTTATTAGATAGAAGCTCTCTGCTCCCATCTTTCTGATGCACTAGTATCTGGGTTCTATGCTACGAGATGATCATATAAGACAAATTTGCCAAATTTCTATTACCAATGAGTTATTTATGAATTTCTTGAGAGTGTGCTTCATCTCAGCAACTCCATGTATACTGACTGAAACCAAAATTGGAAGGATAAATGAATAGATACTTATTTCTGGGAAATAGTACCACTTTCCCATCTAATATATTTATGAAAGTTTTCATTAAGTGTGTTTTTATATTGCCACCATCAGGATCATCTCACATATTTGTTTAAAATCAGTTCAGTAACACCTCCTAAGCCCTATCAGTCTCTTCTCTCTCTCTCTCTCTCTCTCCCTCCCTCCCTCCCTCCCTCCCTCCCTCCCTCCCTCCCTCCCTCCCTCCCTGCCTCCCTCCCTCCCTCCCTCCCTCCCTCCCTCCCTCCCTCTCTCTCTCTCTCTCTCTCTCTCTCTCTCTCTCTCTCTCTCTCTCTCTCTCTCTGATTTGAACTCAACTTTGTACTTGCTGAGCAGGTTACCTACCACTGATGTCTGTTGTTTTTGTTTTTTGTTTTTTTTTTCCCCCAAGCCAACTTGGACCTGTTCCTACTTCTTGCAATAGCTGGGATGATAAATGTGCACCACTGTGCTCAGTTTAGTCTGTTGAGATTGGGTCTCATAAGCCTTTTGCCTGGTTTGGCCTTGAGCCACTAGCCTTTTGACCTCTGCCTCCTAAAGAGCTAAGATTATAAGCACAAGCCACTGGCACCTGACTCTTGTTGTTTTTATTTTGTTTCGTTAAAAATGTATTTACTCCAATATTATGAATCACCACATTTAAATTACCTTTGCTATGTTAATATATAAAAATTCAGATACTTTATTCGCTCCTCACCTTCTCCTATACCCAAAAAACGACTATGTGACTATTGTCCAGTACCCTGTCAAGTAATATATTATGGTTATATATCCTCATGGTATAACTTTTGGGATTTTTTTCATGGTTAAACAATGTTGTAAGTTTTGATAATTGCTTTTAAAGCATCTACTTAAATTGTCTTTAATCAAAATTTTTGAAATGAATTCCTTACCTGTATTTGTACATAATCAATGCCATTAAGTAACATTTATTACCTTTTTAAAAAATTGTGTTCCGGGCCAGGAGTTTGGCCTAGTGGTAGAGTGCTTGCCTAGCATGCAGGAAGACTGGGGTTCAATTCCTCAGTACCACATACATAGAAAAGAGCGAGAGGTGGTGCTGAGGCTCAAGTGGTAGAGCTCTAGCCTTGAGAAAGTCCAAGGACAGTGCTCAGGCCCTGAGCTCAAGCCCAGGACTAGCAAAAAAATTTTCTGAATTCAAGTTCCTGTATGTGCTAGCTAGGCAGGTACCACTTCCTTTTTTCAGTACATAGAGTTGTATCTAACTTTTCCATGCACCTGCTATATTCTACATGAATTTCTCTCCACACATTCACTTTTATTATTTTGGAAGTTTCCTTCCAGATTTCCTTTTCTTCTAGTTTCTTTTGCATTCTGGTTCTGATGTCTTTGTCCTTTTTTTATTTACTATCATTTTATGGGAAATGTCTTTAATTTCCATTGATTTGATGTGTAACATTTTTTTGGCCAGTCCTGGGCCTTGACCTCAGGGACTGAGCACTGTTCTTGGGCTTTCTCAAGGCTAGACCTCTAACATTTAAGCCACAGTGCCACTTCCAGCTTTTTTAAAAAAATGTATGCAGTACCAAGGAATGGAACCTGGGTCCTCATGCATGCTAGGTAAGCACTCTAATGTATAACTTCTATGAACAACAAAAAGAAGTTTAGATTGAAAATCACTTCAAACTTTTAAAGCACTATTGTCCTCTGTCTTCCAAAAACAGCTGTAAGGAGGGAAGTGTGATAGTTTGAGCTGGTAATACCAACTACACAGGAGGCCAAGGCAGGAGGACAGGTACATTTGATCTCACATTTAATTCCAGCCCTGGCCATGATAAGTAAGTATGTAAGTAAATAAATAAACAAATAAGAACTAGGAGTGTAGTTCAAGTGGTAGACCCTGGATTAAATCCAAAGCTCTGGGGAAAAAAAAACCAAAATTATTCTCAGGGCATTCTGATACCTCATCTGTTTTACGTGACTTTTCTTTTATGTGTTTTTTTTTTTATAAATTTTGAAGACTTGTTTTCATTTTAGAGCTGTCTTAGACTAGGTAGTCAAGGCCCATTCTTTTATATTGGAGATATTTGCTCTTAAACACTGTTTCTTTTCTTTCTTTCCTATTTCTTTTTTCATAATTTTCATTCTGTTTATCCCCTAATATTGTTTATTTTCTTCTAATTTCCACTTATTTCTTTATTTTTGGTAAATGCTATTGTTGGAAAATCTTTAAAAATTAATATCTAAGAATTTCATCTCATTCTCAGAATACCCTTTTTAAAAAAGATGTTCCAAGTTTCAGATACTTCCTAGTCTTCTCAGTGAAACTACATATTTCTTTCTGCTGTTTTTCTGTCGCATTGATGGATGTGTATGTACATATGCATGCATGCATGCATGTGTGTGTGTGAATACGTGTGTGTGTGTGTGTGTGTGTGTGTGTGTGTGTGTGTGTACTCGCACACCAGTCCTAGATTTTGAACTCAGGCTTGGGTGCTATCTCTGAACTTTTGAGTTCAAGGCTACTAGTGCTTTAACATTTAAGCCACAACTACACTTCTAACTTTTTTTAATAGCTAATTGGAGATAAGGATTTCATTTACTTTCCTGCCCAGGTTGGCTTCCAACCACAGTCCTCAAATCTGAGGTTTCCTGAGTAGGTGACATCACAGGAGTGAGCCACCCTACCAGTACCTGACTATGTATTGATAGATTGTTTTTTGCCAGTTCTGGGCTTGGATTCAGGGCCTGAGTACTTTCATTGGGTTTCCTCACAGCTAGAGCTCCATCACTTGAGCCACGACACCACTTCTAACTTTTTCCTATGTATGTGGTACTAAGGAATTGAACCTGAGTCTTCATGCATGCTAGACAAGCACTCTACCATTAGGCCAAACTCCTGGCCCCTGTATTGGTATATTTTTAAGACAAATTTTAAAGTCAGCCAGGCACCGGTGGTTCATAATCCCAGTACTCAGAAAACTGTGATTTAAAGATCACAGTTCAAAGCCAGCCCAGGCATGAAGTTCATAAGATGTTTATCTCCAACTATCCACCAGAAAACCAGAAGCAATGCTGTGGCTCAAGTGGTAGGGCACTAGCCTTGAAATGAAGACCTCAGGAACAGTGCCCAGGCCCAGAGTTCAAGTTCCACAACTGGCAAAAAACAAAAAGAAAAACAAAGCTGAAGTCAATGTCTTCATTGTATGGGAACAAAAAGAATATCACACTGTATTTCCATATGATCACATAGAGGTTTACAAAGTGTCCTTTGAAAAATAAAAAAGAGATTCCCATTTTATGGTTACCATGAAAAGTTACAGTGATTCTAATTTGTTCCTCTCAGATATCTTGAATCCTAGTTGAAGAGATTTTTATCTTAATTATACAAATGGTTTCTAAAGGTTATTCATTAATATAGTTACAAAAAAGTCTTATCTCTTATCCAGTGGATAAGAAATCCCTCAGGAAATAAATAAGAAATACACTTTTTTTTTCCTTTTCATTTCCCAAATGACCACAAGGGCCAAGAAGGCAAACTACCGCATGTTATCTTGTCCCCTTCACCCTCTTCAGGTGATGGTGACTCAACCTTCCTTATCTCTCTCTCTCACACTTGTAATATTCCCTCCAGACTAGCTTGTGTGCAATTTGGAACAGAAGGAAAGTATTGCAGCTATGTCAAAGGTCTGTTGCATCATTTTGTTATTGATCTACCCACAAAACTGCACAAGGCGCCTTTGCCCACATTCTGTTTGTCATGGACCAAGAATAAAGGATCTGGTGTGACTAAATTTTATTCTTTCCTTGTGCAGCATCATCTGATTCCATTTATCTTCCTTTGTGTCCAGAAGGCTCTCCTGGACACAAAGGAAGAACATGTAGTCTATAATCCAGCCACAGTGTTTCTACCTTTACTTCATTATGAGCCATGCAAGCATATTCTTCTTTATCTAACATCTGTAAAAACAAAATGGAACACTGTACTGCATTTCTCCAAAAGAAGTTCTGAATAATGTGTAGGGTACATAATTGGAGTTTCAGTCCTTGGGTTGTGTTTGCTATTGCTCCTCTACCCTGACAAACAGCTCTTTGAGTTCCCCCATGCAAGTCTAATATGGTATAGGCCAAGAATGTCTCACCCTCTTTTATTCTTATCAGGTTCACTTGAAATCACAGTCTATAAGGCAAAACAGACTCAAAGTATTTCTTCATGGGAGACCAACATGAATACAGAATAAAATTAAGACATGATTACTAGTCTGATCTTGAAATTCCATTATTAATAATAAAATGTGATAGCAATATAATTGTTGAGTATTAGATCTTTGGTTACTTACTGCTATTAGAGGAAACCTAAGTACTTTTATGATAAACAGCTCTGTCCCACGTCTCTTTTGCACACAGAGACATATCAGCCCTTCATATACTTGGCAGGCAAAATACCAAGGACATGAAGTCACAGTTGTCATCATAAAATCCACAACTGAATTACACTTTCCTTTGCCACATATAAAGTAGGGCAGAGGTGGAGAATAGGCTCGCTTAGAAATAAGAGGGAACGCTGTCATACATAAGGAGCTTAACTTAGAATAGACTTGATATGAAATGGCAACTTCAATGACCATTCAAAAAATCAATAAAAATGCCAGACAGTACTTGTAAAGCCATAGTCTCTTAAAAAACATCCTAATGAAATTTCCTAGAGTATCTATGTGTACATAATTGTTTACTCGAAGAAATGCCAGCCAGTCCTCTCAGTGCACCTACTTAGATATAGTACCTCTGCAACACTCAAGCCTGGGGGCAGCCACAGCCAAAGCATGCAGTTTTCTTTGTAGGCCAAATTCCAAAGCAAAGAAGTTCGGGAAACGTTTAAACATTCTCATCCCTGAGAATAGAGGCCTTAGGAAGATGTGGTCATATATCCTATAGGTCACATACAGAAAATACCTCCCTTCCCCCCAGGAACCTGGAAGAATAGCAGAGACTGCCTAAGAGAAGACCCAGGTGCTGTTGAATGGACAATGCAGAAGACAAATGAGGTGAAAAGAATGGAGCCAACTCTTGTGCTATAGCATGAATTGAAGGAATAGATGAGAAAATGAGCACCAGAGTTGGTTTGCCTACTTAGTTTCATCACGTGCAAAATTAAAGTGACTCTTCCAATCAATAGAGAAAAGTAAAATGTGGTATGAAATCAAAAGTTTTCATGCTTTCTCTCACTTTTCCTCATTCCACTCCATACCATTTCACTACTAATGTATGCTCCTAAGACTAAACGAGACCAACCACGCTCCAAAATATCAGTACCACTCATGCCATGCTAAAGTCAGCTGCAAAATAGGCTAACCTTGTGTTCAGAATGTCTTCAGAAATCTTCCGTCATGAGTTCCAAACTTTATACTCTGACTGCATTCTACCAAAGGCAAAGATGGAGCTCGACTTTCCTTAATGGGAAATCTCCACCCTCAACATCTCTGGTTCTTCCACTTATAAATAATTGCTGAAATGTAGGTCAGCATCAGGCAGGTATGAATACCTGACAATATATAAAATTCTACTAACCAAGAACCAGGGATCACATGGTAGTTTTAGTGGGTGCTAATAGGGAGATGAAATCTGGCACATTCTAGGTGGGATGGCTATAAACAAGGCAGCTAACATTTGGGACCTCACAAGAGCTTATAAAATCCAATCCATATTACACATTTGTATACCTAAACTCCCAAATTAATAAATTAACAGTCTATATATGCTCATATTTCAATCTCGTTTGACACTTCATAATTAAATGCATATGACAAATTGGTTTGTAGCATTGTTTCTAACATTTTTCCCTCTGAACTCTCACCTCCCCTGTAGTTTGAACAAATTCAATAGTTCCATATTATGGATGGGAAAGCCAAGGACCAAGAAAGGCAGAAGAATGATCTGAAATTTGACAATTGAAATGTCAACCTGTATGGCTTTTTTCTTTTCAAAATTAAAGTGACTCTTCCAATCAATAGAGAAAAGTAAAATGCGGTTTGAAATCAAAAGTTTTCATGCTTTCTCTCACTTTTCCTCATTCCACTCCATACCATTTCACTACTAATGTATGCTCCTAAGACTACATGAGACCAACCACGCACCAAAATATCAGTACCACTCATGTCATGCTAAAGTCAGCTGCAAAATAGGCTAACCTTGTGTTCAGAATGTCTTTGGAAATCCCCCATCATGAGTTCCATATTTTACACTCTGACTGCATTCTACCAAAGGCAAAGATGGAGCTCGACTTTCCTTAATAAGAAATCCCCACTCTCAACATCTCTGGCAGAAAGTGTCCTTGTAGTGCTTTGCTTGAAATAACTGGGGTTGGATCATCACATTGGTCTTTTCTGGGACCCCAGAAAGCAAAGCTTCTCCTCCCCCAGTGATTTTTGTGTGCAGCACTGAGAGCTTGAATCTTGGATGCTGTTTCAGAAGGAACCATGAGCCATTTATTCTTAGTCTGAAATTGGCAGGCTTTACGTTTTGGAGAATTTTTAATAGGACTAGCAGAGGAGCTAACATTAGGGATTATTTTCTCAGTGTGGGGTTAGATGTGTAACGCATATGTTTGCCCTGAGGACCCTAAGCCACATACTGTCAAACTTTGTTAAAATGCCTTTCTCTTTGACTATTAACATTTTTCTGCACACATTGTTCATTTGTAATAGTCTCAGCCAAAGTTTATAAAGATATTTTACCCCACAGACCATTAGATTTGTGCTAATTAATTAGCAAAATCAGCATTGCACATATGAAATTCCAAGGTCTTGTTACCCTGTTTGTTTAAAAAAAAAGTCTGTTTTTCTAATTATTGACTACTTTTTGCTACTTTAAATCCACCACCTAAGTTCTTGGACAGAGCAGGCTTCTGGGAGCTAGTGGGGTCTCCAATGGCAACAGCGGGGCTGCGTTGAATGGGGGAGTGGGAGGAAGGCAGAGCAAAGAAAGGAGATTTGTAGAACAGACTTTAAAAGGGAGAAGTGAGGTTCAGTTCTCTGAAATGACTAAATCTTTTTTTTTTTTTTTTTTTGTGAGTCATGGGGCATGTAATGGGCCTGGGCACTGTCTCTGAGCTCTTCAGCTCAATGCTACTGCCCTACTCTTGAGCCAAGCCCCACTTCCCGTTTTCTAGAGGTTAATTGAAGATAAGACTCTCTGGCCCTTTTGTGCCCAGTCTGGCTTTGAACCTTGATCCTCAGATCTCAGCCTCTTGAATAGCTATGATTACAGGCGTGAGCCACGGTGACCAGCAAACTGAATCTTAAACACTCTTAAAGGGAACACCATCTTTAAAGGGTGTACAGCAAGGGGTCGATGGCTTACACTCACTTGCTAAATATGTATATATGTATATATATATGAATATATATATAGAGAGAGACACATATATAGTGTTCTTAGGCTCTTGGTTGTTTGAACTTATTTCTGAATTGTCAGAGCTGAGCTTTTTTCCTATTTGGTAGAACGTTCTAGTTTGACAGGCATATTGTTTTCTCATAACCTCTAGTTATAACAAGTTTGCATTGGCTATATAATAGATTTGTATATGGTCACATATATATACAGGTACATACACATGCATATAATAACATGCATAAATATATACAATTACATGCATATGATCGCTCATGTCAATTTATTTCTGATTATCATGGTTTTCATCACAAGAGGAGGCAGGATTAGTCACTAATATTCCTTCAGCATAATCCATTCCCCAGATATTGGGCTGTGTGTTCTGTGTATGTTCACTTTTTGTAATTTTATAACAACCACAAAGAAAGAATGATTATCCATAAGTGACCCATGAGAACCCTGAAGCCTGTAGAGGTTACATAACTTGACAACATCACAATCCTAGTATTCAGTGGGGATGGGATTTGAACATAAGTATGTCTACGAAAAAAATAACTCAGACTTTTTCTCCTGAAACACGGTTCTTAGAAAAACAGTTGTACAACACAATTATATAAGGCAGAGTTTCCTCTTACCAACAAAATTCTCTTCATTTCCTATCAGGAATATTGATTTTTAATTTTAAGACCAGTCTCTAAGTGTGTACAAAATTATTATTGTCATTTGTCATTTTTATACCTGTTTAATGGGAGAGGCCATTTCTTAGCAACAGCCATCTATATGTCAGGAGCTTTTAAATTAAACAGAGTTGTTGAGATGGGGGTGGAGGTGAGAGGCAATAAAGAGTGGGGAGGAAGGACAGAAAAAGACATAGCCTGAACAGGAGTCAGGGACTGAAGCTGGGGAATTTTTTAATGGTAAGGGCAAGTTTTCTGAGAATCTATGTAAGCTGACTTCATCAATTCCTTCCTGTGGTATACATTCACCCTTTCCTAACCAGGGCCTCAGACTTCAGAGCCTTCACAATACAACTCCTAACATAACAGATTCTCCGGTAATCTGAAAGGTTAACCCTTTGCCTATCAGATGACTTTATTAACTTTCAATGAACATGGAATGCTTCAGTCAAGAAAAATGACTCCATTGGAGTGGATTATGATCAAAATTTTGTCATCAGCTTCGTAAGTATTTTGCAATGTTCAATTATTCTTGGACCACTAATATGATTTGTGTATTCTGTTATAGGTTTATTGTTTTTACTAAACAGTATTGCAGCTGATCTCTATTTTTCACTGAGATATATTTGGCTTTGTGTATTAGCTCAGTGGAATGATTTATTGTATTGTCTCACATTGATAGGGTGAACACATGAAGTGGTTTTTACATCTCAAGTCACTCCCTTTTGTCAGGCAATAGAAAGGAAGTCAAAATAGATCAGCCATTTTCAGTTATTAAACCAGTACCTTTCTGCTTTTAACTGTTAGCTATGTGCCTCATTTTTCTACTTCATGGAAAAATACTTACCCAGTGAAGTCATGTTAATAGCTGCAGGGACGTGATGGAAGAGAGTGCAAAGTTAACTGTTCCATTTTCTCACTCAACCTTGACCTTCCTAGCTCAGAGGTAACAGTGAGACTGCACTGCCTGTTCCATGATTCAACTCTCACTCTCCCTTTTCAAGGCTTCCTTTTGTGGATATCCTCTTGGTTCTGGCTGCCTGTTCACAGGCGGAACCATGAATATCTGTATGCAGATACGCAGAAGCTCCAGCCTAATCTGTTCTGAGTCCTTCTGGCTCCTCTTCTGATCAAAACATTGCAAGCATATGCTTTTTAACACTCCAGTGGTTGTTAGTATATTTACTTTATGTAGAACCATCAGTATCATGTATAAAATAAACATACATATCTGTTTAAATAAAAGCTCAAAATCATGACAATAAAATTTAAATTAAAAAAATAAATAGCCAAAAATATAGCCAAGTTATGGAAACAGCCCAGAGGCCCAACAATAGCTGAGTGGATCCCAACAAGTTGGTATCTATACACTGTGGAATTTAACACAGTCATTAGAAAGAATAATATTACGTCATTTTGAAGGAAATGGATGGACCTAGAACAAATCATGTTAAGTGAGGTAAGCCAAGCTCAGAGAGACAAACAGCGCATGTGTTCTCTCATCCATACGTGGAAGCTGGATCTAAACTACATGACAAATTATACAGGGCTCTAGCATTATTCACACACAGAGAGACCAAAAGAGAATATTCTTAGGGGATGGACACAGTGCTACAGTGCCTTTGATCATATAAAATAATATTCCTAGAAATGAGCTCCAGGAAATGCAAATGACATTTTTTTTGTTTTCTTTTTTGACTCATTCGTTCATTTTTCTGTCCTGTGGGGGAGAGGGCACAAAAATGGAGGGACGTAGGTTGAACAAATGCACCAATGGTTCTCAGTAGAAACCATGTGGGAAATGTACTATAAAACTTGTGGGTGGACATACATAGAAAAAAGCAAGAAATGGTGCTGAGGCTCAAATGGTAGAGCTCTAGCCTTGAGAAAGTCCAAGGACAGTGCTCAGGCCCTGAGCTCAAGCCCAGGACTGGCAAAAAAACAAAACAAAACAAAACAAAAAAAACTTGTGGGTGGGACTGCACGAGGATTAACTCCAAATGGATCAAAGACCTCGAGGTAAAAGCAGATACACTGAAAATTTTACAAGAAGGAATAGGAGATATACTAGGTCTACTTGGCACAGGTCGAAGCTTTCTTAATAAGGACCAAGAAACACAACAAATCAGAGAAAGGCTGGATAAGTGGGACTGCATTAAACTGCAGAGCTTCTGTATGGCAAAGGACATAGCTAGCAAATTAACTAGAAAGCCTAGAGTGGGAGAAGGTCTTCGCTAACCATACAACGGACAAAGGCCTCATATCTAAAATATATCAACAGCTCAAAAAATTGAATCACTCCAAAACTAATCTCCAAAGAAACAACCATCCCATTAAAAGATGGGCCAAAGCCTTAAAGAGAGTCTCCTCTGAAGAAGAAATAAAAATGGCCTATAGGCACATGAAGAAATGCTCGACATCTCTGGTCATAAAAGAAATGCAAATCAAAACAACGCTAAGATTCCACCTCACTCCACTTAGAGTGGCCATGATCAAGAAATCTAATAACAGCAGATGCTGGAGGGGAGGTAGCCAGGAGGGATCACTACTACACTGTTGGTGGGAGTGCAAACTCTTTCAACCACTATGGAAAGCAGTATGGCAGTTCCTCAAAAGGCTAAACATAGAGCTTCCCTATGTCCCAGCAATTCCACTACTTGGCATTTACCCAACCATCCAGAAACTAGGGCATACTAAATCCACTAGCACAACAATGTTCATTGCAGCATGGTTGTCCACCTTCTTGATATACTGAGTTCTATAGTTCAACTATGGTCTTGCTAAACCATACTGTCTATTGTCTTACAGTATTTTACACATCATATAACATCTACTTCTGAATTTAGGATTTGGCACATGTATTTCTCTCAAAAACAAACCCCAGAATTCTTTAAGTATTCCTCAAACAAGAGAGATATTGAAAAGGTGCAGCGAGTCATCCATTTCAGCTGGTCCCATATCCACAGAATTAACCAGTTGGGGACCCAAAAATTGGTTTTGATTTATATCCTGAACATACATATTTATCTCTTGCTATCACTTCCTAACCAAGAAAATTTATGAAGCATTTTTACTGTATTGAATATTATAAATAACCTATGATTTAAAGTATGTGGAGAAATTGGATTGTGTATAAATAATAAGCTAGTTTATAGAAGGGACATCCACACAGACTGGCATCCATAGGCATTTCTGGATTCAATCTCAAGAGACTGAAGAACACCTGCGCATTTAAGAGAAAACTTCTCAACTGCTGACACTGTAAAGATCCCAGACCAGAATTTTGTATATATTGAGACATGTGGTAACAGACTAAACAGATGGAAAGAAAAGCTAGATTGTACATTTTTTGCAACATTTGAATCTTCAGTACCATTCATTATTAAAAGAGCACAAGTCACTAAAACAGAGGGCAAATTAAATGTTCATAAGCAGTGGTGTTCATGTTAATCAGTACATCTATAAATAAAACACAACAGAATATTGTTTCTCTTAATCCTGTCAGGTGGATGCTGTTACCATATCATTTTATGGATAAGCAAACTGAAGGTAAGAAGGGATAAGAAATCCAATGGTTATCAGTAGCAGGGATTCATAACGGGGGCATCTGAATTCTAACGCCTGTTCTCTAAGGCTTTGGCATTGCATCACATGGTGAAACAATTTGTAAGTACTTAAAAGATGACAGGGCTCCAGATTACATACATTTATTACTTGTTAAGAAACGAAGTCTCTATTTCCTTTTAAATCTATAGCTTTCTGATGAATCTATTTCAACAAGTCTTACCCATATGGAAAAATTAAAGGTTATTAGTTATCTTGTTAGTGGTAAGTTCAATTTTGAGGTACATGACATATTCAGTATGTTAACACCATTCACTTAGAATGTATACTAATTTTAGCTACATATCATACTACACAGAATGTACATTATTCATGAAGAACCCTGTTAACAAATGAGAGAGAATTGCATAGCAGCTGGTCCTAAGCCTGATATTTTTAAACTTTTTTATGAATTTATTAACAAAATATTTTCCTTATAAGAAATTTCTTTCATTAAAAGCAATGCAAATGTCACTTTTACATCTTACAATGACATAAAAGAGCCAGACACAGCAGCTCACTCCTGTAATACTAGCTACTCAGACAGCTGAAATTTTGAGAAGAAAAATCTATGAATGACAGTACATCTTCAATAAACAAACAAAAAATTCCAGATTGGAAATGTGCTTAATAGGAAGAGTGCCAGCTGTGAGCAAGAAAGCTGAGCAAGAGTATGAGACCACAAATTTAAGCCCCAGTACAAATACAAAATAAAAAGAAGAATGAAAGAAAGATAGGAAGAAAGAGAGAAGGAAGGAAGGAAAGAAAGAAAGAAAGAAAGAAAGAAAGAAAGAAAGAAAGAAAGAAAGAGGAAGAATGAAAAAAAGAAAGAGGAGAGGGAGGGAGGGAGGAAAGGAAGGAAGGAAGGAAGGAAGGAAGGAAGGAAGGAAGGAAGGAAGGAAGGAAGGAAGGAAGGAAGGAAAGAAGGAAGGAAGGAAGGAAGGAAGGAAGGAAGGAAGGAAGGAAGGAAGGGGAAATAAAGGCAATATATTATAAAATTGAATATTTGGGGAAATATTTGAACATTTTTATTTTATTTTATTTTTATTTAAGTATAGTCCATCTCAGAGGAAGAGACTAAGTCTAGTAAAACTATAAAAAGGTTGTTAGTAATTCAGAGGAAGGAATAAGCCTTGCTGGGTTTGGTATTTTTCCTTATTCAGAAGAAAGAATTCACCTGGAACTCAAATCTGGACATAACTCTTTCCAACAAAAGGAATTAAGTACACATCTTCTTTCATGGCTATAAAATGGGACAGGGTCTCCTTTGGCAGAACAAAAAGGTAGAACACAGAGCACTTGCATAAAGTAGAGACAAATAACTTCAGGCTGTGTGGTTAGAAAAAGAAGCCAGGTATGTTTCAGAATAGTATAATTTATTATTAATAGCTGTTATTAAAATACAGTCGTGAATGGCCAGGTACAATGCTAAGTGCTTGAAATCCAATAACCAGTTTTAGCCTTTAACATCCCTAGGTGTCAGAGATGATTTCTAACCCCATTTCATTGATTAAGAAACTGAAACAAAGGAGAATTAAGGACTTTGCCCCAAATTATTGAGCCAGCATTTTGACTCTAGATAGTCTATGCTCATAATCACATTGTATGGCTTGTCAGAAAGATATGTATCTATTCAAATACAAAGTATGAAAGCCCAGCAGATATAATATAGAAAACAAAAACCAGATATAAAGCCCTTCAATGAGTGCCTTATCCTAAATTAAAAAGACAAATATGGAAATGAAAGAACAAAGAACAAAGCTACCCTCTTAATTTATGTAAGAGGGAAGTCTTTGCTGAAAAACTTGAAATCCTAGTTCATGATGATAAGACATAATCAAGGATGGAATGACAGATCAGAAATAAGTTATCAGACTCTCCTAGCTTCAAATTCACTACGCGTATATGAGAATATATTTAAGAAAAGTATATTTTGTCATCCATAAAATGTAATTCTGTTACACTAAATAAATACTGTCATTTTCATATAAAATGCTGAGTTACTTTTCCATTATTTTCAGAGATGGATACTGAGATTGGGGAAGCCCCTATAGCTATAGCCTGTCAAAAGTGGAGAGCCTAAATGAATAGCCAGAAGAAATGGATCAACATGTTCTCTGTCTGTCCACCTGTCTTTCTGTTTCTCTCCCAACTCTCTCCTCTCTATTTGTGCTGCTCTGTTGTGTTCTGAATTTTAGAAAGTAACTGAGAAAAACCTCTAAATATTCCAGGCTTAATACAAGCCTACAACTTAGAGTGTTTAATTTAAGTTTAAACAATATTGGAAACTTGGGGAGAATAATTATTTTATTTATCAGACTGATAACTACAATGATTAACTTATGAAAGTGTTCAGAGGTACCAAGAGAGAACCATCAGATTCATAAGAGAAGCATAGAGCCTGGAAACACACTGGGGACAGGGAAGGGGAGAAGAAGCAAACAAGAAAAAAAATCAGGTTTTCTAAAGAGAACAGAAGGTTATAGGGAAACACGCCTCACCTGTGAGAGCGAACATGTACATAAACTGGTGACATTCAACTTGCAGATAAATTTCTGATTCCAGGTTTTATAGTGCACTGTAAAACAGTGCTCAGTATTTTAAAGAAAATGTTACCCAGGACTGGGAGTTTAACGAAGTCTGGCTTAGAGAGTAGGACTTGATTGCATGGTGTCTTGCAGGGTCTTGAGAATGCTGCTGCTGATGAAGTCTAACTCCTACAAGGCCACAGCAAATGATGGGCAGCACACTTCGAATATATGCTGCAGCTCTACAGCTCAGTGGCCATCCTTGCAACCCTGAACAGTGCCAAGAGCAGATGACTTTGTTTTTTTGTTGTTTTGTTTTGTTGTTTCTATTGCTGGTGGTGGCTTGGAGTCCAGTGCCTTATAAATGAAAACTAGGATTCATTTGGGGTTTTATTTAGAAAATCAAAAGTTGGTTCTTCAGGGGAACGATTTCTAAGGACCTCCTTCAATATTGCAGAACAAACACACAGAACATGCCATATGAATGTCACTAGGGAAATTTCAATGAGGCGCTTTAGAAACATACCGTGATTTGGCAAGAGCATGATTTGAATGTGGTCGTGGAGGTTCCACGAGCAACATATGCTTTCACTAAGCTGCACTCTGCCTTTCTTTCACAGTATGAGCTTTTAAAATATTACTTTTTATTTTCTACGATTATCATTCTGAACCCAAACCAAAGTAGTTAACTCTGAATAAAACTATCCTATTATGAAATTAGAACTCATCCTGGGAAAGAAAGAGGGGCGGAGGGACGATGTCTAAATGTGACCCCTTTCTCTTCCCTCCACCCTGTCCAAACCAACAAAAGCTAAAGCAGGAAGGGGGAAAATGAGGGAGAAGTCTGCTTATGATTATGAATTGAACTTTGAACCATTGCTATTGTTCCTGCCAAGGATTTGTGAATGCGAATGTAAAAAGATATATATAAAGTCAGATCTGCTAAGGTATTTTAAGAGTCTACTGTTAAGAACCAAACTTTTTTTTCTTGCTTCATTGTTAAAGATAATATGCCTTACGAACAGAAATGCTTTCAAGATGTAACCATATTTTGAAATGAGTATCATAATACATCCTTTGCAAGTCTGGAATTTGGAAACAAAGGCCTAGCTTTAATCTGTTTTTCTTCTAACCTGACTAGCTGTGTGACAGTGTGGTGGGAGGAGGTTTAGACATGTCCCCCTGTCTCGTTTGCTTTTCTTCCTCTTTCTTTATCGTGTGGGCCTTGACAACCTCTCTTGCCGAAGCCACATAAATTACACAGGGCTAAGACTAGCAGTCATTGTACTAGCTCCAAAACAAGACAAGACAAGAAAGATTCTTCCACTTAATGGACAGACTTCCAGTATTTCTGCTGAACCAGTAGAGCCCTCTGGTTTTTCTAGCCACTGAATAATGACTGAGCTTGGAACCTAGACTAGGTTTCCTTATCGGTCTTTTACATAGCTATCAGTATATTTCCAATTATTCAAAAAGAATAAAATAAATCAAACTTCGTCATTGGTATTTTTCCATTCTGATTCACAAATAGTTTTAGTTTTGCAATATCTCCAGATTTTTGTTTTTTTTAAATTTCTTATTGTAATTAACAGAAGGGTTACAGTTATATTCGCCAGATAGAGGGTGCATTACTTCACACACATTAATACTCCTTCTCATGTTTTTGTCTGTTTTTGTTTTTGTTTAAAAAACAACTCCAGTGTGGCTAAGCTAAGCATGCAGATGGTCAAACACTAATGACCTGATAATTTCCTGCTGAGACTGGATTCAGCAAAATAATTTATTACTTTTCAAACAGGAACACAAAGAGGAACTGAAGGAAACAGGGTAGTATGCCTTGATTTGAAAGTAAGTGATAAGTCAACTTACTCATCTGATTTGGAGGATAACAACCATGACTCCAAAGTAAGAGGGAGGTTAAACTTTCTAAGGATAGATTTAACACTGTATTTTAGTAGAATTTAGATCTAAGAGCTGACTTCAGGAACTAGATTTCCATGTGGACCTTTAAAAAAAGTTGTATTGATTTTCCTAAGAAAGTTTCGGGTTAAGATTTCCAGCCTTCAGAGGAAGACGTAAGGATCTAGTTTATTCACAGAGAGCATTAGTCAACCCCCAAAGAAAGTTTCCATTGTCAACACCCTTCAGGCTTCCAGAAAGAACACTGTTTTGAATTGTAAAGCCTAGCAGTCTTCTGCAACAGTGTACAACACTGCATTAGAGGGAAACTTGATCTCAAATAGGATAAATCTGTTATTATTTCCAACAGACATAGGAACTTACGTATGAGAATATGGGGCTTGGGGCTGTTCTCTATGTTCTACTTAATTAATAGGGTGTCTAAGTTCCAAGGAAGACCCTTCCCATGAGAATGCTATGGGACCGCTCTTCTTATTCTAGCCAGCATCAAAACACTGGCAATATCTTTCCAATAATATGGAATTTAGCAAAAACCAATACATTACTAGACAATTGTGACTGCAATAGTGTCAAATTGACAAACTGCAGGAACAATGGATAGAAAGTTGTAGTTACATTCTGAGCATCTGGATGAGTGCATTCTTAAATCAAGGAATATGGTGATTCTAAAGTTATAATGTAGTAACAAGAGAAAATAAGTCAGCAAAATAAAACTAGTAGTTTTGTGCTTCCTTCTATCAAAAATATGCTGGTATTTTTTTTTTTACTAGTCTAAAATGGTTTAGATTTAGAGAAGATTTTTAGACATTTTGGATTTAATGGACAAATGAATACAGTTCAATATAGTATTCTATATACATACAGTACAAAATACACATACGTGCATTTATATGTATGTGTATATGTATATATATGCACTATCATATATACATGCACAATCAAACAACTCTATGTAGTAAGTAGAAATGGTAGCCTATTTTATATAGAAGACCAAAGCTTAGAAATTCTAACAAATAAGTAAAAATCAACTAGAAAATGATAGAGCTACATCTGAATCAAGGTTGTCCCTGTGCATGTTTAGGCCCTTAAACATGGCGACTTTGGAAGTGACTTTGTGTGTGCTTATACTCAAGAAACCGGGGGTGGGGGGGAAAGGAATATTAAGAGGCACTCTTGTTTCTTTTTGCTTTCCTATTAGTGCTGTCTATGAAACATCAAGTCCTTGAAGGATTGTAACTGTCCAGTTCCAAACTCTTCATAACATGGTTCAATTAATCCTTCCCTTCTACATGGTAAAACGTTATGACTTATGACCACAATTTCTGTAATACCCTCATGATAGAATGGATCCCAGAAAAGGAAAATCTCTTTGGAAAGGAGTAATAGAGAAAAGCATCACCACAGAGAGAGTGACAGAAACATAGACACACACACACACACACACACACACACACACACATCACATACATACACTCGGAACAAAGAAGATAAGATATTGCTTCAATGTTCCCTTTTTGGGATTTTTTTAAGGTCTCACTATGAATTTCATGTTTGTTACTATGGCCAAGAACTTACCATTTTGTCCTTCCTTAACTTACTGTTAGGAAGGTATCATTTTCAGTCATTGCCTTCATAGACAGCTATGAGAATAAAAAAGAAGGGATGTGACAAAGATCAAAGAAGAGTTTGGTTCGAATACCAATTTATATTTGTAAGAAAAAAAAATATACTGCTTGTGCTATAACTGTGGTTTACTGATTAAGCCTTCCATCTGCTACAAAGAGAGCATACAAGCAACCAAATCCAGCCCATTCAAAAGAAAAATACCCAATAAAAATGTACCCCCTTCAAAAAAAGATGATGGCAAATTTCGCAGATTAAAGATGCCATGAGACCCAAAATAACAATGATTGAATGTTAACGAAGCAATGTATTAACAGAATGGAAATATTTAGGAGAAAAAAATGCAAAAATAATAAATTTTGGAGCTGAAAAGTATGACAGCTAAAATTAAGGATAGCTAAAATTAAAAATAAATGAAAAAGAATCAAAGGAAGATTTTAGTGGACAGAAGAAAGAATCATCAAAGTTGAAAGGATAAAAAAGGAAAATGTCTTTCCAAGAAACAGAAAGGAAAGAACACTGAGGAAAAGGGATACCAGTTAAGGGATGTGTAGGATACTGTCAAATGGATCAACATATATCTTGTGAGAGCTCCAGAATGGAAAGAGAAAACAGGACACGGAATATCTGAAGAAATAATGGCTGACAATGTCCCAGTTTCAATGGAAGATGGAAGGCAAAATTTTAAAAACTCAACAAATTCCATTAGATTCACATCAAGACAATTTAGAGAGACAAAGACAGAGAAATTCTTGAAATAGAAAAGCAACCTGTTACATACAAGGGATCCTTAACAAATTATTGATAAATTTCTCAACAGAAACTTTGGAAGCCATAAGCAATGAGCTGATAGAGTCAATTTCTTAAAAGAAAGAAAGACAAAAAGCCTGTCAACTGTCCATTAAAAGTGAACACAAAATTTATATTCCTTAGTAAACAAAACCTGGAGAGAATATAACATTAGACCTATCCTACATGAATTTCTCAAGAGTGTCTTACAAGTAAACCTAAAGGATATTAGACAGTAAATCAAAGGCACATGACAAAATAAGATCTCAATAAAAGTAAATGCATGTATAATTATAAAAGCTAGTATTATTGTAAATATCTTAAGACACTGGTACATTAAAATCCTATTAGTCTAGGAGTTATTATTGCAACTTTGGTTTATAATTTAAGAAAATTGTTGGCTTATACTTTGGAACAGGTAATGTAAGTATATATAATTTTGTGACATGAGCAAAACTGAAATGGATGAGATTGAACTGTTAAAAATTCTTAATAGGTTCTTATAGGTTGAGTTCAAGCTATTAAAAATTCAAATAAAAATGTTACAATTTTAAGATGTTAAATGTCAATTTCATGGTATCCACAAATTAAAAGAAAAACCTATGGAAAACATCTAAAAAAGAAAATGAGAAAATAATTTAAACATCTCAATATAAACTAAATAAATCAACAAATGAAAAATAAAGATAGTAATTCTGGAAGTAAGGAAGAAAGTATAAGGCAAAGGACAAAATGATTGAAATCTGTATCTGAAATTTGAAATGTAAATGTATTGAAATCTATCATCAGAAAACTTAGATTGGCAGGTGAATACATGACTCATCTAGATGCTGTCTGTAAGAGACTACCAGCAGATCCAAAGACATATATAGACTGAAAGTAGGAAGGAAAAATACATTCCATAGAAATAAAAACTAGAGCCTTTGTGTCCAATGGAAAAAACAAAACTCAAATTCGAAACATTTACTGTAGACAAAGAATATTTCAGATCAGTAAGCGGTTCAGCACAGCAAGAATATATAATAAACAGCTAATACACCTAATAACAGATCAGAATATGTAGCAAAATATGACAGAATTGAAAAGAGAAATACATTACTCTACCTTAACAGTTAGAGATTTTAATACCCAGATACAGCTACAAGACTGGAAAATGAGGTTTAAGTAACACAACTCCTCCAAGTTTAAAAGACACATTAAGAGAATTCCAACCAACAACAGCATACACATTCTTCTCAAAAACAAATGAGGGGCTGGGAGTTTGGCCTAGTGGTAGAGTGCTTGTCTAGCATGCACAAAGACCCAGGTTCGATTCCTCACATACATAGAAAAAAGCCGGAAGTGGTGCTGAGGCTCAAGTGGTAGAGTGCTAGCCTTGAGAAAGTCCAAGGAGAGTGCTCAGACCCTGAGCCCAAGCCCAGGACTGGCAAAACAAAACAAAACAAAACAAAACAAAAAAAAAAAAAACAAATGGGAATGTTTCCAGGGTAGACTCTATACTAGGCCACAATTTAAATCTCAATAAAATTTAAAAGAAAAAAACAGCACACAATCTCACCAACACAACAGGATAACATTTAAAACCAGTATCAGGACATAAATTTGAAGTTTTTACCCTAAAAAATATGGAAAAAAAGTGAAAGTAAAAAGACATCAAGTCACAATAGACCAAAACTTGTCTGATTAGTGAAATTAGGACTCTGCAGAAATTTTACTGCTATAAATACTTACATTGAAAACAAAGAATACACTGGGTGTGGTGGCTCATGCCTATAATCCTAGCTACTCAGGAGGCTGAGATCTGAGAATGGCAGTTCAAAGCCAGCCCAGGCACTAAAGTCTGTGAGACTCTTATCTCTAATTAATCACCAGTTCAAGCCCCATGACCAAAAACAAACAAACAAACAAAATAGAACAAAACAACAAAAAAAGGAATAGGGGGCCTGCAGTGTGGCCTAGTGGTAGTGCTTGCTTACCATGCACGAAGCCCTAGGTTTGATTCCTTGGTACCATACACACAGAAAAAGCCAGAAGGCTCAAGTGATAGAGGGCTTGCCTTGAGAAAAACTCAAAGACAGTGCCCAGACACTGAGTTCAAGCCCCAAGACTGGAAAAAAAAAAAAAAAGTGAGGAAAACATCTTAAATCAGAGATTTATCTTTGTAAGTACAGGGCTAAAAAAGAAAAAGAAAAGATTAAGTTTGAGTCTAACAGAAGAAAGGGAGTGATAAGTAAAGGAGAGACAAATGACATCAATAATTTTAAAAAATTGAGAAAAATCAAGAAAACCAAGAGTTAGTTGATTACTTAGATCACCAAAAAATGACAACCTTTGGTTAGATGAACCAAGGATATAAGCACTCAGATTATTAATAGCACAGACAAAATGTAGACATTTCTATGAATTACACAGAATTTTTTAAAAAATACTATTAGTGTTTGAAACAACTCTAATGTCAAAAAGTGGATGGACCAGCTAAAATGAAATAATTCCTAGAAATACAAAACCTATCAAGACTAAATCACAGAGAAATTTAACACTTTGATAGATCTATAGCTATGAATAAGAAGAAATGAAATCAATAATGAAAAATCTCCTAGCAAATAAATACCCTATATCTGATGGATTCTCTAGCGAATTCTACCAAACTTTTAAAAAAAATCACAGTAGTATATACTATATATATTATATATACATATTACATATTTGTGTGTGTATGTTATACATGTAATATACATTATAAAAATAATACATATATACTGCATGTATAACATATACAACATACAATATATAATATACAACTATATAATGTTTGATAATTATATCATATATAATATTAGGTGTATGTATTTGTTTTGATGATACATGGCTTTGTACTCATATCTTCTCACTTGCTAGAAAGACACTTCCAAACAGTGAAACAAATTTCCAGATCTTTCCAGACACTGGTTATTTTGAGACAGAATCTTTGTTTTACCTAGGCCCATACCCAGATTATGAACATCCTATTTTATGCTTTCTGCCATAGCTGGCATGACTGCTGTGCACTTCTACATCCAGCTTCTTCCATTGGCATGGATTCACATTGACTGTGCTGTCCACACTTGGCTAAGAGCCACGATTCTCTAGATTTCAGCCTCTTGTGTAGCTGGAGTGACAGGCACAGTCCACCATGTCTTCATTCCTCCCAATCTAGCTTTCTAAGTAGTTGGGATTATAGGCACAAATCACACTGCACCCAGCTAGTGCATTACATTTTTATAAGACCCTGCACTGAGTCTTTAACCCACAAATGTCCTTCTCCAGTTGATAATAGTTCAAATATTTCCCTATCATCAAAATTAAAAAATTTGTTTTGTTTCCAGAATGGGGCTTGAACTGGGGCCTAGACACTGTCTTTGAACTTTGTTTTTGCTCAAGGCTGCAACTCTACCAACTTAGAGCCACAGCGCAACTTCCAATTTTCTGGTGGCTAATTGGAGATAAGAGTCTTATAGGCTTTCTTGCCTGGGCTGGCTTCAAAAGGCAATCCTCAGATCTTGGCCTCCTTAGCAACCCGGGATTAAAGGCTTGAGCTACCAGTGCAAGGGTTTCCCAGAGTCTTTAGTTGTAATTGTGTACCTATTTTTGACCAAGCATTCTTAGTATGTTCAAGGATTTGATAATGATCCTATTTCAAACATAGAAATGTTGACAGAGTGATTCAGTAGCTTCACAATAAGAAATTGAAATCTGAGCAGTTTCGCCTGACTTTCATTGATAGGGACTGAATTAGGGCCTTTACTTTTAAATTGTACAAGTCCATAACATTCCCCATGTTATTGGACCCACTGAGAATCTGTTAAATATAATGATTCATTTTTCCTTAAAAAGTACCCCTATACTCAAATTCTTGTTCATGGTATCTGCATTTTTAAATCTCATTTTATGACTGTTTGCTTAAGAAAGAAGAAAGAACCCCTCTATACATTACCCCCAACAATAAAAAAGAATAAGAAAGAGAGGAAGGAAGGAAGGAAGGAAGGAAGGAAGGAAGGAAGGAAGGAAGGAAGGAAGGAAGGAAGGAAGGAAGGAAGAGGATTTGACAAAACTGTTTGTGCTCATTCTCCTTCCTGTGCTGACATCATGACCGTTAAACCATTCTGTATCTTAAGAAATAACCTACAAATGAAAAGCTTGCGAGGCCCAGCCTATTCTCAGCTATCCACAGTCACACTGAGGTCCTGGGTTCGTGCATTTTGAGCAATATGCCTTACAAAGCAGTGAACAGACTATGTTCCTCAAGATGGCTCCTGGCCATGTCTGCAAGAATATTCATCTGTGATTTATTCCATAAATCTAATGACACTTCTTAAATACTGAATCACTAAGAACTCAAATATGAATAGCTCCTGCCATCAGGCCCTTCCCTTCTCCATCTTTTTCTCAGGCTTACTTTCTTGTCCTACCATTTTCAAAATACAGTTGTCAAATTTGTTATATAAAGCAAAAACAATTTTGAAGGGGTTTATTTGTTGTTTTAGTCTCAGATTTGAGAAACCATAAAGAAGAGTTCCTCCTTTCCCCATACCTGAAAAAGTTGACTACATTAGACCCATGGAGGCAGAGGTATGTCTAGGTCTTAAGGATGATAATGGATTTGATAAGGCTTGATGCTCTGATGAACAAGAAGCAATTAATCTAACTTATCACAGTTAGATTTATATCTGTTTATAAGGGGCTGCTTATATTTCTTCAGTAACAGCAACAACAGCCACACGATTTATGAGACATTTACTATGGATGGCATTGTGCTGAATAAACAATTTACAGGAATCAGCTAATTTAGTGTTGGTAACAATACTAAGTAGAAAACATGGCTTTATTTTTTTTCTGGACTTACAGAGGGGGAAGGGAACTAGTTTAGGTCTGCCAAGGTAGTAGAGGTACAAAAATTAGAGTAGGGATCCAAACCCTGTCCTGCCAAATGTACTGCAATGTTTTTGTCTGCCCTTAACAAACCTGACAGAGCCCACACAGATGATTGCTTCAAGAATTGAGAATGGAGGAAGAAAGTCTAAGCCAATGAGAGATACCTATAAGGTTTTGTAAAGGCATTTGCGTGTGAGTTTGCATTCACATGTATGTAAGAAGGAGGAAGAGGGAGGAAGGTCATAATGAACACGAGTATCACTAAAAAATGATGCCATAGAAAAGTGGTAGAGGCACAGAGAAGATGAGCACAGAGATACTTTTCTCTATGCCTCACCTATCCCACCCATCTGACAGGCATGCCAAACATTATTACTATGAAAAAGATCATTTTGAGATTGTCCTGTAGCTCTTGGTTAGCCATAAAACCAAGACAGACCATTTCATCCAAATTGTCATAGTACAGCTGAGGTATTAGCACTGCATATATTTTGGAGACACAACCTCTAAGTGAAATTGTTCTCCAAGTATCTAGTTTCAAGAATAGAAATATACACAGAAGCATGATCCATTTCTTATATCATGGAATAAAATGCAGCCTTTCTAAATATTCTTTCAAAATATGAATGATCATTAAGTAACCTTCAAGAATTGATAACAGAGACCCCTCTTGGGCACTGATCCAGAAACCCTGGAAGTTTTTAGAAATCCTGTGATCTAATAATTACATCTAGATTTGAAAGAACAAAAGAAATATTTTGTTGATGGATACAATTTGTTGTATACCTTGAAAAACACTTGACAGTGAGTTCTGACCTGTCCAAATCATCTGTGAACTGTCTGGAGCTAGACAATCTGCCTAGTTTCAACTCCCAATTCTGGACCCCTTTCAACACTTGGGAAATAGCTTACTTCTATATCTGCTATTCTGACTCCATAACATATTCCTTATTCTGAGTCTAAAACTGAGGTCATAAATTACAGATTGTGCCTTTTTAATTCTTTCCCCTCTCTTTGGTACCCCTGAGTGTATCACATTACGTAGAGAGCAAGGAGCAGGAGAAATTGGAGGAAAATATTCATTTTAATGCCAGAGTCAAAACAAAGTTACTAATTCTTCATAAGCCCCCATAGGGGTGACAATGGTAATGAAATTGTTTTCTCAGGGAAGTTCTTAGGAAGGAGCAAGTCACAAAAATTCAAATGTTGGTCTCAAATCCTCTCCGTGGAAATGGAAGGACTTCCATTTACAATGTGAAGTACTCCTCATTTGTCAGAGCTGACAAAAATTTCCAATCAAAGGCTTTTTGTTTTTTTTCGTTCCACTTCCTAAAATAAAATATAATCAGTAACACATAATTAACATTCCTTGTGTCAATGTCTTTCCTCCATCCAAAGGGTAAAGCCATAAGCTTCCCAACTCCCCTAAGTACTATTAAAGCCATGTATACCAATTTGGAAAGCAACTCTTTCTTTGAATGTAATAACTGACTTATTGTATGTTAAATAATGATCAAAATGCTTATTAAAGCCTCCACAAAAAATAACAATTTCATACTTTACAACCTTCAGTAATTATGTCATTTATAATCAATTGCTGTTTTCATTACTCATATTATTATATTCTGTAGATGGTTTCTATTACATAATTGTTTATCTTCAATAAATACATTTTAATAAGCAGTTGTATTTATACTCCATGAAATAACAGTCTCAATTAATTTATGTTGAATACTCATTTGGGAGCTTAACTTCCAATCCCGCCAAACATTCCATAAGCATGATTCAAGTCAAATTAAATAACAAAAGGTGTGCAATGTGGTTATAAAATGCATATTGCCATAGGTCTAATTTACAAGATGATTGTGAAGTAGCTATTTTTTAAGTTAGGGTATTTTAGAGAAGGAAGATTCGTTTTTCTAGGACTTTATGACAACATTTCTGAAGGATTTCAATAAGCTATTTTGTAATGATGTATATCAGGAAAAAAAGCTCTTTTGCTTATTAATTTTTATTTTTTCAAATTTACATGAGCAAACTGCCTTTATGATTGCATGAAGAGTATAAGTCTTACATATGATCATTTTGGACAGCATTATTGTAATAGTATTAGAGGTAAAATATCAAACTTCATTTAACAGAGAATCATCAACCATAGGCAAAAACATTTTTTTATTTCTTCTTGCTGTTAGATTGAATTGCAGAATTGGTCAGATAGATCAATCAAAGAGCAGCTTTTTTCTGTCTTTTACCCAAGAAAAGTGGTAGATATCTATTGAAAAAAAACAGAAAAGAAACAAAGAACATAATGTCTAATTTTCATTTCTCATCAAACCTCCATTTATGTTGCACTCAGATGAAGTTCAGGATATTATGAATTGAGGAATGTTCTAGAATTACTGAACAACAACAACAAAAATACATGGAGAAGAAAAAAAATGTCAGAGATATTCACCGGGGTGACATAACTTTAAGTTCATTTGATACATATCATCTATACATTGACTTACACCAATTACATGCAGTTGATGACAAAGTTGTTCTGTGGAAGATCCAAATGGAATGAACCCATAGGACCAATAGGCATAACCCCACTAAAGATAGGTTCATCCAGGTGTGAAACAAATGGGATCCTGGGTACACTGAGGTCTTAGCAAAACAGAAGCTCTTGGTCAGATTCATCAGCATAGGAACATTGTTTTTTAATACAATGGCATTGATGAAATCTCCTAGAATGCAGGGCTATTGCTTTTCAACACATACTTTTCAAATCTCTAGGGCCATCAGATAGCTTTCTGTGATTTTTGTGAGGTCATGCTAAGGTTAGCACAGAAGGGGGACCACCCACGTAGCCAAACTGGCATGACTCTTCAATTTTCATTGTCAAAAGGACAAAGGAACTGTTTTAATGAAGTGTTTTTTACGCTTGTCTTTTGTTTCATATTTTACACAGGAAAAAGGAAAACATTTCTTCAGTTCAGGGCATCTGAATCATATTTCCAAGGGGACAGGCATTTTCAGGACAGTGAGTACTAAATTATAAATAACTTTCAATAAATTAAACTGTACTCTGGTCCTTTTTTTTTCTTCCTTGGAAACACTTAGCCTTTAGAAGACTTAATTGTTCTTCAAGATAAACTGACAGTTACTTCTACAGTATATAAGACAATTGGGCACATGTCAGTTTTAAAACAGTGATGAGATAATTTGGCACAACAGTTCAGCCAGAAACTCCACTGAACCAATATATGCTAATATATTCTAGCTTTCTACCTCATGTCAACCAGTTCAACTTGGAAAACTGGACAAGCTCTCTACTAGTGGTTTAAGAATCATAATAGTCCTGGTTACAATTGAACGCTAGCTCACCACAGATACAGTGAAAAAATAAAATAAAAAGGAAGTTATCCTTTAAATTGGAGGCCAGAAAATAAATGGACACTTCAGTAGTTTAGATAGTTCTAGTGATACTTCTAGGGTTTAGACTCTACATTCTTTAGTTGAGTGGTCCTTTTCCTGTTCTTCCAACATGGACATGGATAAGGGTTCCATGGAAAGAAGTGAGAATTAAAAGTCTGTATTTTTTTCTACTCATATACAATCAAATAAATAGAGGTTAAGTCCTATATACAAAGAAATTTACCATGCTTTGTCTATCTGTCCAGATTCTGGATGGAAGTATTAAGTTTTTACATATAATTCTGCCTATAAGAGGATTGCTTTAAACATAGAACAAGTGAAAATATCAAGGCAGAATTAAGTGATCAGGAGATTTTAGGAAAATACTGTTAGACTGGAACCTTCATTTTGCTCTTTAATCATTTGATAATATCCCAATAGTGCCCATCTGTAAAAATTAGCCATTGATGAAAGGTTTTTACAAATAGAGAACAGAAGAAAATTTAATTCATTCTTCTATGATCTGACAAAATTTTACTTCTGAATCATTTTCCTTCTGTTTACTTTTGTCCAGATATTTTTTCATCCCAAGTCTGTCCTCATCTTCCTTTCATGCCTATAACTCTAATAAGAGAGGAATCATTACTTGGTGCTGAAATTTAAAAATACTTTTAAATATAAGCTCAGCTGCTTAAGAAAAGGCGCTAACATCACATAATAGCATATAAAACCAAAGCAAATGTAGGAACTAATACATCATAGAATATAAAATCAAAGGGATCAACAAATGTAGGTTTGAACTGTTCCAAAACACATATTCAAGTAGAATTACAAGTATAGGAAAGTTATCCTGTCTGGGATTGTAGTAAGATTTTCCTTCTTAATTTGTGTTGTTGCTGTTAGTGGTGGTGGTGGTAGTAGTTACAGGTCTTGAACTCAGGGCCTGAGCACTGTCCCTGAACTCTTTTGCTTTAGGATAGCCCTCTACCACTTCAAGTTACAGTTCTACTTCTGGTTTTCTGGTTATTTGGAGCTAAGATCCTCATGTACTATCCTCATGGCTTTAACACATGAGCCTCAGATCTCAACCTCCTGGGTAGCTAGGATTACAAGTGTGAGCGCTGAGTGCCTAGCTTACTTCTTTATCTTCTGTGATAAAGGATAGTCAACATCCTGGTGACAGCGGTTGGAACAAGGAAACTTGCTTTATCCATCCTCATACATTAACAACACCTAAGTTCCCAAGCTAGAAACATAATAGATGTTTGAATGAACAGGAAAGAATGAAAAAAAAAAAAAGGAAATTCCATGAAAGAAAATGGAAAGAGACTTGAAACAGGAGATAAATAGTAAGACAAAAGTTGTGATTTTTGTTTCTACAACTTGCTTTAAGAATGTGATCAAGATTTCTGGACACCTGGCTGTAATGTAGAGCTTTGGGGGGCTTTTTTATTTTATTTTTTTATTTTTTTGCCAATCCTGGGGCTTGAACTCAGGCTATCTCAAGGCTATAGCACTCTACCACCTGAGCCATTGTACCACTTCTGGCTTTTTCTATTTATGTGATACAGAGGAATCAAAGCTGGGTCTTTGTGCATGCCAGGCACTCTACCACCAGGCTAAACTTCCAGCTCCTAATGTAGAGTTTTTACAAAGATCAGCAATGATGCCCTCTTTCTTAGGTCTTAGGCCCTTCTTCTGAAACTAGAAAAGTTTGTGTTTTACTGCACAGACCACTGGGCAAATGGCTAGCTGTCTTCTGGGGAAAAGCAAACCTGATTCTCATTTAAAATGGATACTGATTTTATGGCTCTACGTTACTTGTAATCAGAGGATACATACTGAACTTGGAACTCTTTCCAACATGCCCAAATTGTTACACAGTAGACACGAGTAGTTGTTCAAGTCCATACAATTATGAGTCCTATTTTCACAACACTTTTAGCAGAAAATGTACTGCACCATGGAACTTTTACATGTTTGCTTGATGATCCTCAACTAGAAGACATGATATCTACTTGTAACACTCTTCCATTTTGATGTGTTTTTACTGTCATTTTTATAGCCTTGCCGTTTTGACTTGGCACTACTGTGACTTAAGTGCATTCCCAGTTTCAACAACTAGGACCTAATGGAGAATAGCCTTTGAAATGCCTTCCATTTGCTGTGTCCCTTCTGCTATAAGGCCCTCCAGTTGTCTTGATCATATACAACAGAGTGAATATTTCTAATTGTAATCCAGTTAAATTATTAGCCAAAAAAAAAACTCTTCCCCACACACACTCTTAGCCCTTACTATCTTGCATCCTAAAATGTTTAGTTACCCAATTAGTTAACCAATCCCGACTGCTGCCTTTATGTCCTGTAAGATGTTAGGTGCTTTATTTTCAGATATATTTTAAATCTTGGATAGTATTACTCTCTTTACAATAAAGAAAGATGGGACTTCAAGAATGAAGTAATTTCCCTAAGTTCAACTTGCTAAACAACTGTCAAAACTAAGTTTGAACCCAGTCTATTTGATTTCAAACTTTATACTTGAGGCCATGATTTAATCCTACTTCTAGGACAGCACAGTAGAGCCTTCCAGGTTTTTATTCCAAGAATTGTTTCCTAAGGGGGTGGGGAGAGAGGGTCATCTTATACACAAGCCAGCCAGCTGCTCTGAACAAATAAATAAATAAAACTTTCTCACAAAAGAAATCCAGATTCTTAAAATCTGTGTATCTTCTCTCCATCAAAAATTCTAGACCCCAAAAGGGAGTCAAGTTTACACCCATATGACCTGGAAGCTCAGAAAGCTAGACTATGATACCAAAAGCCTATTGTCTTGGAAATTTATTGTGAGGGAAGCTAAGGTTTTGTTTTTAAACAGGAAAGGGACTTCAAACATCTATAAACTGAGATCTACTGGAAAAGATTTTTTTAACTCAGTTTACTCAGATTTATTTTCCCAGAAGTTCCTATTTTTTCCCCAGGAGATGCTTCTCCATATTTCCTTGTGAGTAATTTTCTATGAAGAAAAACAAGTACAATTAAATATTTAAGGCCTTGAGCTATTGTGTAAAAAGAACTCATGCATAAGTGAGGGTAGTCTTCAGATAGGTCCTTGGTTAACATTGAACATAACAGGCATGAATTATTACCCAATTGTTCATGCTGTAACGTGTCTTCTTGCTTAATGGAAGCAACAAGTCCTAGGATTCACTGTTTTTATTTTTTTACTCCCCCACCCCCCTGGATTGACATCACTCATTATTCTTGAAGTAAGACACCTAGGAAGAAATTCTCCCAACAACAATGGAATATTCATTCATGTGCACCAATTCATCCCAGCATGTCATTAAGGTAAGACACAGCCCTGGGAATTTTCTGTCCTAAAACCACCTCACAGAGTGAGTACTTTTTTGTATTTTATTCAAAACTTTGTACAAATAAAATATTAGTAGTGCAGAAATGCTGGTGATATTTTGAGGTGGCTCACGTTGATTCAGGTTTAGTGTATAGTAGTCAACTTATTTCCTTTTCCCTTTTCCTATGTTTCTGCCTTTACTTGCTTTCCCATAAACACATAGATCTGATGACATTTTCAGAGGCCAAAGTTGCTCTTCCATTAATTTAAAGTCTTTTCTGGACTAAGACCAGAGTCAGAAGAGTTGCCTCTTAGGCATTAGGGATGTGGGAGTTTTTTGTTCTCTGTAAAAGGTCTTTCTTAGGGGCATTGTTGAGTACTTGAAGTACTCAGGGCTTTAGAATCCTTGGCAGAACCTCTAAAATAACATTATTCAGGCAGCAGCAGAGTATTCTGAGAGTCAGATAGGATGATCAGAAAGCACATGACCACCAGTGAAAAAAAAGCTATGTGAAGAGTAGGTGAATGTTAGAATTTTTGAGTCATTGTTCTAGGACTCTTACTTGTATTAGATTGCTTAATTCTAGTATCTCTACCTGTTAAGAGAGGATTTTTCTTATTATCATCTTGCAGATAGCTTAAATCATTGATCAAAGTTAAACACATGAAGACTGGTCCAACTAGGGTTCAAAAACAAAGATAGAGGGGTTAGGAGCATAGAGTTAGAGTGCTCACCTAGCATGCACAAAGCCCTGGGTTCGATTCCTTGGTACCACATACACAGAAAAAACCCGGAAGTGGTGTCGTGGCTCAAGTGATAGAGTGCTTACCCTGGGAAAGCCCAAGAATATTGCCCAGGCCTTGAGTTCAAGCCCTAGGACTAGCAAAAAAAAAACCCCAAAAACCCAAAGGTAGAGCCGTGGTGTTGGAAGTTTGATTGTTTTTATATTTTTATTTTTGTATCCCCTTCATTCACTAATAAATAGGCTCTCTGAAAGAGGAAAAGTATATATGAAATATAGTAAGTTAACTGTCTAATTTTTCTTTTTCAAATTTAGAAATGAACTATTCTCCCTAATCCAAAGCCTGATATGTCTTAATTTCTATAGATATGATTTATGTTTTATTTTCAAGATATCTAGAAAGTTGTTGAATAGCCAAGAAATAATAGGTTTTATTTGCTTAAAATCTTGATGAGATGCAAAATAATTGTCAGATAATACTTTGGGCCCTTCATAAATCTAGTTAACAATAGAAGATGATATTGTATCACCAGTTTAACTAGAGAGGATGATAAAATGTTTTTTTAAGGCTAATCCATAGCAACCAGTTAACAAGCATAAGATTTCCACACAGTACAAGTTATAAATGAACACAGATACAAAAAAGAATACCACAGAAGAAGGTCACTAATCTTAAAGATGACTTTTGGTTCTTTAGAACTTTGTGTATTTGTTAAATAACACCAGAATGCCTTGAAAAAATTCTGTTTTGTACCTTTTATTTTCTTTAAACGTTTCCATGTCTTGCTTATAATCATCTTCCTAGATATAATGGCTCTTTCTTTTGTGGAATTTTGGTCCAAATTGTGTCACATATTTTATTCAAATGATATGATGAAGGAGGAGTAACTAACAAAACACCTATACCAAGAGCATGAATGCAAAATCAAAACTTATTTTGGATTCTCGTGTCGAAAATCAGTATTCTTTCTATTTATATTCTTTGCCTAGAAACTTTTGCTTATACTCTTTGTTTTGGTTGCTGAGAATGGTCTAAAAGTGAAACTGACTTAGAGATTTCTTATTGACCATTTATTATCATGAACTCTAGACTTTTGTCTAGCTGCTCCTGTTTTCCCAAAGCAGTCCCAGTTTACCTCTATAACCCTCATCTAAACAATAATACCCTTTCCTTTCACTCCCAGTTCATTCCAGTTAGACCATATATTTCTTGTTTACCTAGAACTTGTATACAACTATATATGTGTAGCAGACATTCAAGCAGAAATAAGAGCATCTTAGATTCAGTTTAGTTACTTGGTGTTACTTGTTACTGCAGTGGTGGGCCTGAGGTTCTACATTATAAATTAGGAAATATACTTATTTGCCAAAATATGGTGAGGATTAAAAGGCAAGATCCAACAAAATGCTTTATAGACAGCAAGGATATTGCTCTAATTTATCTTTCATAAATTATATGGAAAGAAGGACCAAGAAAGTACACCAACTTCATATCTGGTAAATACAACCTCATAACAGAATCAAACCTCTCTTGTTTTTTGTTTTCTTTTTTTATTATTATCTTTAAGTTGTTGTACAAAAGGGTTCCAGTTCAACATGTCTTTTTGTGAATCCAGTGCATCTAAATCAATAACACCCCTTTTATCATGAGTCTATCTTCTGATTAGAACAAGAATAAAATGCTTTGTGTTAACTTCTGATCCATCAGTCTGGCTATCCAGAGTTAAGAAACCCAGAAGTGTGCTGTTAGATGTTATACAGGCTAAGTATGATAGCTTGCTTAATTTATAATATCTTTGATCTTAAAAGAATATGATAGCTCTGTGTCATGAAAGTGGAGACCAAAGCTGAGTAAAGGCAGGAGGATTTTCTTAGATCACATCTCTGAAAGGATGAAACATCACTTTTTGATTCTCTTCTAGATGATTATCTAGATTGTCTAGGGTGAATTTCTGTGACATGGTAAGATTTAATTTTCTGATTGTCTTTCTATTCAGAGAAAGAATAAAATGAAGGAAAGCCAATTACTGTCTTTCAGGTAGCTTTGGTATAAATACTGTCCTTTTCTGATAATATTTTTAATTAATAGGACTGTTCAAGGAATTTTACAGAAAGGTATAATAGCAGATACTTATTTCTCATAGTGCAGACAGATTTTAATAGTATGAGATGTTTCTTCCACTAGCTCTGGGAGTTAATTTTAATAGAGCACAATAAATAACCTCATTGTGCTAACTTACCACTAACAAAACACCATTATGTTTTGCATTTCTTTGCCAGTTCAAACAAGTTAGCAGACATGTATATGGCTTATCAGTTTTCTGAAGGGTGACTTATTTGTTGCAATCAAATCCTGATGACTTGATCACTCTTCTTATCCAGTTGGTGCTGGTAATAGAATCTCTCCACAACAACAGAGCAAAAACAATAATGGTTCCACATGCTTTGTTTTGTTTTAGTCAGAGAGTCAAACTTAAGCCAAGTGTTCAACTTGTTTTGTGAATAAAAAGCAGAGTACAAGCTAAAATGATCTTAAGATGAAGAAAATAGCCTCCTTTCTAGGCTTTTACAATTGTCTATTTTGAACTCTGGTGATTTTCTTGCTGCTTTGCTTTGATTATAAATTCTTACTCCTCAAAAACAGAGCAGTAATTTTGTCTCATTGTCTCAGAGAAGAGAATTCTTGGCACTGAATCAATGAATGGCATAATTTCCCAGCTCATGCCTACTCATTCTGTAGATTAGAGGCTTTGTTTTCAAGGCAAATCTAGGTTCCTTTTAATGAGATATGGTAATACAGTACATTGAATAATCAGTTTAAGAAGCCTTCCTATCCTTGTTGAGTTGACAGAAGTCAAAAGTGAAGAATATAAACAAATACAAGCATTAATGACTTAAATGAGCAATCTCACAGGAAATTATCTAAAGTAGACTTACAACTGCTTCCTTTTTCTCCTCAACCTTTTGCAAATGCTGCTGATTTAACCTTGAAAAGTAGGCTAGAACCCATCCTCTCCATTCCTGTGGCTTCTGAAACTCTTTGGGGCAAACCCTGGCTTTCAAACACTGGCTGCTGTTTCTACATGATTTGCACAGATCTAGTTTCTTTAACCTCTGATCTAATGGTTTTCAAAGAGTTTTTAACTGTAACTGCCGATAAAGCACTGGTTTAGTGTGCATGTGGCTGCTAAAAACAGCTTCAATCTCCAGCACCAGCACTACCACCACCAAAATAAATACATAAGCATAAAAAAATAAAGCAGGTGTTCAGTGGTATGTGAAAAAAACATTTGCTTGAAGTAAGGTCAAGGTCTGGAGAACCTGGACTCAAAAATAGTTTACAATCAACTTCAGTTTTATTTTAAATTTTCAGTGTATATCGATCATTGAAAAACATGGAAAATATGTATTTTCCAGTCTATTGCCAATGAATAGGGTAAGGACTGATTTCAGGTATTTGCCTTTTTAACTTCTAAGGTATTCTCATATATTGGCTTCTAAATTCATTTTGAGGTGAATACTGCCCTTGTTTATATAATATGTCTTGAATGTGTTACATCTTTATTCAAGGAATTCTACTGATTTCCTAAGCACTCACTAGCAGGTATGTACAGCTAGACCTCTCAAAATCTGACCCTGTATCTTAAACTCTTTTTCTGAACATACGTGCACTAGCACAGATTTCTCACTCTTGAGAACAACTTACTTTTCCTTCACCTTATGTATTTACATCTCACTAATTTGAGTTATTTTCTTCCTGAGAGATTCCTGGAGCTCCTTTAATGCTCAGAGTAAATATTGCCCTCTCTTTACTCCCAAAGATAGAGATCACTTCCTCTTCTTTAATATCTTCTGATATTTAATATGGTTGCTCTTGCCACTTTTTATCTTTAAAAAATTACCTACATGTGTATACCCTTTATTAGTCTATTGGATTTTCAAAAACAAAGAAACTATCTTAATTATTTTCATTTCTATATCATAGCAGAGCAGGAGAGCACCAAACATTTGTGAAATTAGTTCATTATTATAATATCAGAAATTAGAATAGTTAATAGAGATCATGAAATCAGAAGACTTAGTTTACCACACTCTTTGCTACTTTCTACCATTGTGCCAACAAGAAAATAACTTCATTATGATAACCTTGACAGCTTAGAAAAACTTTAAAATGTTTTCTTGAGTATCATAGTAGTAAATTACATAATCGCAGTCACATAAATGCATATATGTGAAAACACATGCATACCATTTAGTAAAGAAATTGAATTAGAACCATCTTTTAATTCTACAAAGAGAACTCCAATAGAGGATAATTTGCTAGTGGATTGAATCAAACATTAGAAGAACATAAAATACTAATCTTCAAATAGTAATTTGAAATGCTTCCTGACTCATTTGTTGTCTGTTTATAACATTAAACTGATACCAAAAGCTAAGAAAACAATGGTATGAAGACAAAATTGAATACCTAGAAATATTCACATAATTTCTAAGCAAAATGTTATCATGCCAAATCCTATGATATTTAAAAAGACTAGTGGGACAAAATAGGGTTTGTTTTAAGAACATATCATTAACATCAATTCATGTAAATACACAATATTTAAAGACTAAAGTTGAAACATTGTGATCACTTAATAGATATGCCAGCACATATTTGACAGAATCCCATTCCAATTCAAGATAGTAGTTCTTACTAAAAAGAGAAGTTTCTCCATCAGAAAGGCATTGCCTCAAATTAAATTCACCATAAATTAATTAGGTCATTGCCCATTCTGATGGATTATCTCCCCATATGCTGCCTATAGGTTAAGAATGAAGTAGAATATGTTCTAATTGGGATATGTACTTAAAGAGCTAGGTCTCTGATAGTTGGAATAAGTTGATTCAAGAGGAACACTAAGTAATATGTATTGAACAAATAACATAAATGAGAAAGGGAAAGAAAATTTGTTTTAACTCTCACCATACCCTAAAAATCTTTACATAAGTACATTGTCTCTTTTCTGCCTCCTGGGAATACTACAATGAATGGATATATATTTGCTTTATTGTATCATCATCTTCATCATTGCTTTTCAGAAGAAAAAAACAAGGATTCAGAAAAACTTATAAAAACTTCCCCTCAATATAAAGCTGAAAAATTAGAGGGTGAATCTGAATTTTAATGTAAAATTCTTAACTGAAGAATAGTTGGAATATTATGTCTAGAGTTGTTGCTTTAAAATACTACACTGGTATAAGGAGGAGAGAGGTGGTGAGGGGAAGAGAAACTAAAATATTAATAATATTTTATAAATGCTAAAGTGAGATAATTCTTGAACATTTATTGTGTATCATTCCACTTGACCTCGGGGCCTGGGTGCTGTCACCAAGCTTCTTTTGCTCATGGCTCGTGCGCTACCACTTGAGCTAGAGCTCCATTTCCAACTTTTGTGGGTAGTTTATTGGAGGTAAGAATCTCACAGACTTTCCTTCCCAGTTTGGCTTTGAACTGTGATCCTTAGATCTCACCTTCCCCAGTAGCTAAGATTACAAATGTGAACCACCAGCTGGTAGCTTTCATTTTACTTTTATATATATATATAAAACTCTGCTTTAGGCCAGGAGATCGGCTTAGTGGTAGAGTGCTTGTCTAGTATGCACGAAGAACCAGGTTCAATTCCTCGGTACCACACACATAGAAAAAAGCTGGAAGAGGTGCTGAGGCTCAAGTGGTTGAGCTCTGGCCTTGAGAAAGTCCAAGAACAGTGCTCAGGCCCTGAGCTCAAGCCCAGGACTGGCAAAACAAAAACAAACAAACAAATACCCTCTGCTTTATTAAAGGGCCAGTTTTCTCTGCTTGGTTGCATTGATTTCATTTACAACTGAATTGAGTTTTGAATCACAGAGAAAGTTTAAACAGACAAAATAAAGAACAAAAAAGGAAGACAAAGCTAGGAACTAAATAGAACTAGGTTTTCTATAATGAGAGGTAACATTTTTAAAAAGTGGATAAGAGTTGGAAAAATACAAATTCAGGTTGCTGGGTTGATTTGAAATTTTGAGAACCTTGAAATCCAAGGAAATAATAATGGATTTTTCCCTCTTATTCTATACTTCATTTTAATTATCATTGAAATATTTACTGAGTGCTAAAGGCTCAGAATAATTTGGATCAAATTTCACAATGATAAATATCACTAGAACAAACACTAGCACATAATTCTTCCCAAATAAGGATCTTAGAGGCCCACATCGAGTGAATATTCCATTTGCTATATATATTTGTTTTCTTTTTTTGGGTCTTAAACATGGGGCTTTGCACTTGCCATGTAAAAGCTTTACCATGTGAATCCCATCCCCAGCCTTTTTTACTATTCTTTTTTTTTTTTTGTGGGTCATGGGGTTTGAACTTTCTGTCCCTGAGCTCTTCAGCTCAAGGTTACCACCCTACCCTTGAGCCAAGCCCCATTTCCCATTTTCTAGGGTTTAGTTGGAGATAAGAGTCTCAAGTCCTTTTGTGCCCAGGCTGGCTTTGAACCTTGATTATCAGATCTCAGCCTCCTGAGTAGCTAGGGCTACAGGTGTGAGCCACCATACCGGCTTCCTTTTTACTATTCTCTCAAATGTAGCCTGGACAGCCAAGATTGCAATCACCACACTTAGTTTTTTCTTATAAGATGGAGGAGAGGGGTGCATCATCATGAGTTATTTTTCTTCCTCTTTGGCCATTTCTCCCTCCATAGTGCTCACTTCCCTCCACTCTAGCTACCAAAGGACAGCCATATAAGCTACCCGTGAGGCATTCTGGAAACAACCTTATGAATAAATAGCCTGTGCTAATTCTGTTGCAGGGTTATTGTATGGCAGAGTCATTTTGTCCTGGCTCTGAAAATAAAGCATTCCAGAAGACCATTCTTTCTACCAAAGAAGCTAAAAATGCATCCCAAGTGTGTTTGACTTTGTACGTTTCATGTGTGCCATAATGAATGGAATCTCATAATCAGTATATTGAAGGCCATTGAGAAAGGGCCTTTTTTTAAAACTGATATTCTCAACATTTCTTCTATGCCACTGAATCCTTTCTCTTCCCTCTCTCCTCCTCTCTCCCAGTCTGCTGCAATAAACTATCAACCTCTTCATTCCGGAATCATTCTCACATGTCTCAGCAATACACCAAACAGCTACTATTTAGCCAGCTAGAATAACAGGAGTAAAGGCAAAGACAAATATATAAGAAAAGAGAGGACATGAAAGGAAAAACAGTGGAGTGGCTAGGAAATAGTGGAAAAATAACAGTATATTAGAAGCAAATTCTAAGTCATTTATTTGAAAAAAATCCTATTAAGTCCAGGAATATTGCATGAAACCATTTAAACATGAGCTATTCTAGCTCCATTCTTCTGAAGTAGCTTTTGGTCATCCTTTGGTTCTAAGGACAAATTTCAAACTAGAGGTTTAATGTTGTCTGGCTTTGAAGAGCACTTAAGCTTATAAAAGAAATAAATTGGTACATTGTAGTGTCACACTAAATCGATGATTTATTGACACTTTTTGAGATCTACTCTAGGTTATTTTTTGTGGCATGTATCCAAATGGAATAGCACCAAAGTATTTATATAGGCTCCAATTTCCACACAACTCTAATATCTGGCATGAAGGATTTTTATGGCATATAACCTTTCCCTCTGAACTAGTGTCTGGTCATCTTTTAAGCTGAAAATTGATGAGCATCTTAGCCTTTGAAGAGTATACTTGATTTGCTTCAAGCAATTTATGTAGTGCAGGCAAGTGACTTGACCGTTGCTTCCTATTGTTCTAATTTGGGGAAATTTAGTAGACCAGACAGCTGCCATATATAAGGAAAGGATAAGAAAGAACTTTGATATATTAGACAAAGCAAATTGAAGTCCCATGTTCTGCTCTCTAGAGTGCTACTCAAACTTAAAAAGTCTGAGAGTCGGGCATTCCCATTTCCATAGATAAAGAAGATAAACACTCAAGTTTGAGGAGACAAAAAATGAATTTAACCTTTTTTTGGCTTTTTGTTCTACTGAGAACCCCCCTCCCTCCAGTGTATTGGATGCTGCCTGTCATCCTTGGCTAGGGATGGCCTTTCCTAAGTATACAGATTCAGTGTTAATGTTTTCGGGAACACCTTCACAGACACACTCAAAATGATCATTTACCTACTACTAGGCAAGTCTTAGCACAAAATTAGTGAACAAAAATGACCAGATTTCTCTACTGAAAGGTATTCTATCCATCCCATAGCACAACAGAGGAGGCAAGGGATAGGTGAAATCTTGGAGGATACTTGTTCTAAAATTAGTCAATATTTCTAAATTTAGAAAAAGTTATACAAATGAGCAGTAGCCTAGAATCCCTTTATTTATTCAGTCAATGAAAATTGACTTCAAACTACTTGAATGAATGTCACTGTTTTGGTTATTGTAGGAGATTTAAAAAAAATAATAAGACAGCCAGGCTCCAGTGGCTCATGCCTATAATCCTAGCTACTCAGGAGGCTGAGATCTGAGGATCACAGTTCAAAGCCAGCCTGGGAACTAAAGTCTGTGAGACTCATCTCCAGCTAGCAACTAGAAAACCAGAAGTGGTGCAGTGGCTCAAGGGTAAGGCAGTAGCCTTGAGCTGAAGGCGCAAGGACAGCACTCAAGCCCAGAGTTCAAGTCCCACAACTGACAAAAAAAACCAATAAATTAGCCCAGGAAAATTAATATACATTTTTTTAAGTTTGAAAAGAGGGAAAAAATATTAGGATTGGCTTTGGAATCTTTACCTCAGAATTCCTTCCAATTGGCCCTTGAGTTTTCCCTGTTTCTTGATTGACTTTGTCTAGTGTAGACATAATTATACTTGGTAATCTAATCATCTCCTCCTTTCATTGTAATTAATGATATTGGTGATTGAGAGCCACATCTCACCTCACCCTCTCCTCTTTCCTATTTTTTACACAGTTTAGTTTTCATTCCTTTTATATCTTTTTCTCTAAAATTTGGTTAAAATCTATGCTTATTCATTTGAACAGTCCAGTTAAACTAAGTTACACTTCTGTATAAATGACTCAAAATGATTTATTATGTGACCATTATTCACAGCATATAAAATATTTTAAAGTTAAACTATATGGCTTATTTTTTTCCATGAGTGGAATGTCTGAAGAGTTCTGTTTTAGGTCATGCAACATTGATGACTGCTTCCCATCTAACCAGACAGGATGTCAAGTATCCAAAGAACAAAAAAATCTATTTCAGGCTACATTGTCCATAAGTCCTTACAGCTCTAATGTTCCTAGTCCATCTCTAACTCTTCTTTATTACCATAGATGTATGAAAGTGTAGACTTGGAAAGGGACTGGATATTGACATGTAGTTTTCTCTTAACCTTTACAGAAAAGAACAATGATATCATTAATACTCTAATTCCTGACATAGTCAAGGAATTGTAACTCCTGGTTTTCTCTTCTCCAAGCTAAGTAGCCCAATTCCTGTAGGATTTCTTTTCGCAAATATATTAATCTGTTAATCTTTTTTGTTTCATTTTTTCCTGGAATTGGTCTCCTTTTCTAACGTTACATGGTTCATAAAGGGACAGGAGATTCTAAATAAAGACATAACCAACAAAGCCCGCCAGGCCTATGTATAGACTAAGTTGAAAGCTGCCAGCCTGGTTTGATTTGAGATGCAGAATACTCCCAGTTCTCTTCTGCAGACCCACTCACCCAGCCAAAAATAACTGCCCTATCTTGCCTGCCAATGTGATTTTCCCATCCCTCTTCGGCAAGGTCTTTAGGAATGGAGTCAGAGAAAACACAACTAATACGTCTTAAGAAAGTGTACTTGGCGTTATACTAAACAGGTGTTTCATCTTAAAAAAAATATGTTGTATCACCTACAGAGTTCCATTAGTATTCAATGAAAATAGCAACATTAAGCTTTGTAATTGGACAGATCTAGGTTTAAATTCCAGCCCCATTACTCATTAGCTGTTTTCCCCACAAATGCTCATTCCCAAACAACACCATATTCTACAGCATAGAATGTTGTAATAAATAAATAGATAATCTACACCACGTTACCCTACAGAAGGTTTTTACATCCATCCTTCAGCAGAGTAAAGATGGCAAAGGGTAGGTGAAATCTAGATCATCTTCTCTCTAAGAGATCTGCTGAAGGGGCTATATGTGCTAAAATTTGCCAGTACTTTTAAATTTAGATAAAGTTATACAAATGACCAATAGCCTTCATTCATTCAATTCAATAGTCCCTTCATTCATTCACTCTATTAAAATTGACCTTGAACTAATTCAATGAATATCAATGTTGTGATACATAAATGGATAATCTAGAAGCTAACTCCATGCTGTTTCCTCAAAATGCTCAATGTATGTGAGACACTGTTATCACCCCATTTTACAGATCAGAAAATGGACAACAAAACAAAATCATTTGTCTCAAGATATAAAGCTAGGAAGTGTGACAGGCTACATGCAATCCTAGCCTCCCTCCACTTCTTTAGGTATATGTGAACTGCCTAGGGAAAAAGGAAAAAGAAAAGTTCCACCACCATAGACATAAAGTGACCAGTTTAGGAACCAATTATGCAGCCCTAAAATGGTAGGTTGGTATCAAGAAAGAGAAAATGCCAGCAAGCATGTAGGTGAGAATCTCCATATACTTTCTCAGTGTTATTTGCATGGAGCCTGAGTCTATATCTGGAGTTGATATGTGTTTTATGCCCTGTGGGCTAATATGTATTGTCCAGCAAAATTTACTTTAAGACTTCAAGATTCTCAACTCCAAAGTGGCACATTCAGAATTCCAATCTTTCAAATGTGATTTTTTTTTTTACTTTGGGATATGACCTTTATTAAGCTTATCCACTGGAGTAGAAGTAATGTCCCTACAAAACCAAATGTTATTATAACTTCTTTTTTTTTTTTTTTTTTTTGCCAGTCCTGGGCTTGAGCTCAGGGCCTGAGCACTGTCCTTGGACTTTCTCAAGGCTAGAGCTCTACCACTTGAGCCTCAGCACCACTTCCGGCTTTTTGCTATGTATGTGGTACCGAGGAATCGAACCCGGGTCTTCATGCATGCTAGGCAAGCACTTTAACCACTAGGCCAAACTCCCGGCCTCTATGTTATTATAACTTCTGTATCACAATTAAAATCCAAACAATTTTTTTTGTAGTTAACTCAATCAAAACCCACTATTTCAGAATCAATAGCTTCTTTGAAGCCACAGCAACACTGAAGCATGATTAAGACTCAAATGAAGAAATTTGATTGGTTGGAAAGCTAATTAAACTTTCAACCTGCTCAAATAGAATTACAAAAGGCAAAATTGTGTTTTTCACAGAGATACGGTCCACTGGAATCACCAACACTGGACAGCTGTGAAAGAGTATTTAGAGTCCTGAGATAACAAGGAATCCAGACATCCTTTAAACAGTCTTCTGGTGTCCTTTCTTCCCAGTAAGAGACTTGCACGTGTGGGAGATGACACCACCACCAGCAATTGTAACCATGATGAGAGAATCCAATTCTTCATCTCCACGAATAGAAAGTTGCAAGTGATGAGGGGTGACACGCTTCACCTTTAAATTTTTGGATGCATTTCCTGCCGATTCAAGTACCTCTGCGGTGAGGTACTCCAGGATGGATGAGCTGTACTGCTGTACAAGGCGGCCCGGCAGTCGCTTCCACAGGCCCTTGGGTGTTTGGACCAGATTTCAGATGTCGATGTATATGACTGACTGGGAACTGCAAAGCCGGCTGTCTGCAATCTGGAAACCACCTTTGTCTTGGCCATTCCAGAGCCCTTCCCAGTCTTACCACGGGTCATCTCGAATTCTGTGGAAGCTCAAGCAAGCAGAGCAGAGAAAAGGCTAGTCGGTCCCAAGGCCAGGCCTTGGCCACCTACTTCATTGTCGCACCACGATTCAAACTGACACAAATGTGATTTTGAGCAAAGAATTTTGCTTTCTGTGCTGGTTTCTATTCAATGGTGATAAGAGTATCTCCCTCACAGGACTGAGAAGACACTAAGTTAACATGTACAATCAGGAAACACAGAAGACATATTTCTCTGCCGGTTATTCTCTTAATTCATCCATACAGTCAATTGAAATGGAGACTAGAGATAAATCAGTGATATACTGAGATTTTCCATACTAGTAATCCGAGGGATCAGTATCTAAGCAAAGAATTTGTGGATCCAAGACTAGGATGTTTCTTTTTCTTTCTTTTTTTTTTTTTTTTTTGAGAAGGATGGGGTCATGGGACTTGGGCCTAGGCACTGTCCCTGAGCTCTTGAGCTCAAGGTTACCACCCTACCCTTAAGCCAAGCTCCACTTCCCATTTTCTAGAGCCTAACTGGAGATAAAAGTTGCAGATTCTTTTGTGCCTGGGCTGGCTTTGAGCCTTGATCATCAGATCTCAGCCTCCTGAGTAGTTAGGATTACAGGGGTGAGCCACCATGCCTGGTTATTAGGATTTTTCTTTGCCCATGTGATTTTTGTTGTATGAAAATGTATGATAAAGGAAAGCTCAATAATCTATCAAATGGTGGATTCCAATCTGAAATTTTCACTTTGACAGGAAAAATTGCTTGCTGCTTAACAGGTGAAATTTAGATGGAAGGATTTGTCTTCATCAGTGGCTGAGTGGACATCTGCTACATACTCAAATGTTTGCATTCAGGGCATAAAGGCAAAAAGTCAACCTAGTTGATGATTATATACATTAAAAAAATGATCTATGAAAGTTGTGTACTAGTGGCTCACACCTGTAATCTTAGTACTCAGAAGGCTAAGAGATGAGGATCATGGTTCAAAGGCAGCATAGAGAAGGAAAGACCCTGAGATTCTTATCTCCAATTTACCACCAAAACCATCACAAATGGAGCTATGACTGAAGTGGTAGAGCACTAGCATTGAGCAAAAAACTCAGGAACCATGCAGAAGCTCTAAGTTCAAGCCACAAGATGAGAAAGAAAGAGAGGCGGGACAAGGAGGAAGGGAAGAAGGAAGGGAGGGAAGGAGGGAGGAAGAAAGGGAAGGAGGAAAGCTCAGGAACAGGGCAGAAGCTCTAATTTCAAGCCCCAGGATGAGAAAGAAAGAGAAAGAGAGGGGAGGGAGGACATAGGGAAAGGAGGAAAGAAAGAAAAGAAAAAGAGAATGAAGGAAAGGAAGAAAAGAAAGAGAGGAAGAGAAAGAATGAAAGAGAAAGATGAGAAGAAAGAAAAGAAGGAAAGAAGAGGAAGAGAAAGAGAACGAAGGAAAGAAAGAATGGGAGAAATAAAGAGAGAGAAGAAAGAAAGAGAAAAAGAGAAAAGGGAAGAAAAGGAAAAAGGAAAGGAGAAAGAAAGAAAGGCTGTGTGAGACAGAGAAATACAAATATATAACTCTATTAGTCCTGGATTAATGTAGCTGGAGAACTTCAATGAGAAGTCCTCCAAGATAGGGTTTTACAGGGCTGAGAGTTTAGCCTAGTGGTAGAGTGCTTGCCTAGCATGCAAAAAGACCCGTATTTGATTCCTCAGTACCACATACATAGGAAAGCCAGAAGTGGTGCTGAGACTCAAATGGTAGAACTCTAGCCTTGAGAAAGCCCAAGGACAGTGCTCAGGCCCTGAGTTCAATCCCCAGAACTGGCAACAAAAATCAAGCAAACAAAAAATGTTTTTACAATCAGATTTCTGTGGATCACAGGAGAAAAAATTCTTACTCAAGGTAATCTTAATTTTCTTTACTTATTGAAATTGTTTTTGTTTCCCCTACCACAAACTGTCACAACCCTTATCTGCTTTAAAGTACCAGTCTTTCAGGTCAGTGTGCAGGAATATAAATGGCTGCTGACATTCTCAAAGATTCCAGGTTTATAGTCTACAATACTGAGAAGAAAAAAAAATCAGGTAAATCAAAACTCATCTCTGGCCAGGTGCAGGTCTAGCTATTTAGTAAGCTGAGATCTGAGGACCACAATTCAAAACCAGCCAGGGCAGGAAAATCCATGAGACTATTATCTCCAATTGATCACTAGAAAACCAGAAATCCCGCGGCTCAAAATGGTAGAGCAATACCCTTGAACCAAAGAGCTCAGGGACAGCATGCAGGCCCAAATTCAAGCCCTGCAACCAACCAAATAAAACAACAACAACAAAAAAAATATGACCAACATTTTTCCACTTTCTCTGGAACTTAAATATTCCTATAGCATCAGACCACTCATTGAAGACTCTGCCCCTTACTCTGTTTACTTAGCAATGGGCTTTATTTAAAAGGGGGGACAGGCATTCCCAGCAACTGCACTGGCATCAACAATGATTGATTCTCTGGCTTCATGGTTATTTCAAACCAGCACAAGGAGATTTAGTTGAGGGTCTCAGAACTAGAACTTCAGCCATGGTCAACAGAAGACTTATGAGTGTAATGGCAATCAATAGACATAAGCAGGAACAAGACCATCCCCTACATATCAAGCATCACACTCCACAGACCTAACCCACCAAATCCCCTCTGCACTTAAGAAAACATCAGTCATCTTCCTCAAACATTGGGCTGCACAGAGCAATCCTGAGATGAACCTGTGTTTGTAGAACATTCTGGAAATTTTTGTCAACATGTGCATACACAAAATATGATTCCAAGAAAATTTGTTCACCTTGTTATGGTATGAACTTCACTGCATTATATTTATACATGTGTCTTTTAGGGAAATTCCTAAAAACAAGAACAGTGCCTTAAATATCTTCACATCGCCTTATCTGTGATAAAGCCTGACTGAAGTGAGAAAGTCATTATGTATTTAGGGAGTGGATAGATGGATTTCAGCCATGACGAAAAGATGTCTAGTTTTTGCCTAAAATACTACATTATTTTCCTTTCCCTTCGAAGATAGGAAAAGTTTCACCTAAAATGGAGAGACATAATATGTACTTACTACATTCTAGACTAAAGTCTACATTTGGTAACAAATTCATTAAGAGTGAGGAAAAGTGAAAAATATTCCTTGCCAAGATACACTATTCACAAATAAAAAATACCATCCCATCTTATTGTAATAAACATTTCATCTGCTGTATGGCTTTCTGCTTGAAGAAGAGTAAAAGAAATGATCTGAGGTTAAGCAAGGTCCCCAAAGAAATCTAAAACAGCTCTTAGTAATATGAGCCTCAAAAAGGTTCTGGGGGACATTTTAAGAGAGAAACAGCAGATTCATATTTTCCATGAATCTCATTTTTAGAGACTCAGAGCCTTCTGAACACAGTGAACACTGATACTGAAGGAAACACAAAATATGGTAAGAATGCTACAGAATGGAACTAAGGGGATGAGCCCAAAAGATATTATAAAGTATAAAGAATGTATGACTTTCAGTGTAGATGAGGTAAAATAGGTTCAGGTAAATTTATTAAAACTTAAAAAACAAGAATTCTGTAGGATGAATAAGCAGTTTGGAAATTCAGATTTTTTAGTTAATGTTCAGGAATGCTAGCCAAGTAAAGATAAGAGACTGCCAAGGAAAAGTAATATCCAATAAAAACAGGGAGAAAAAAAAGCAATACAGTATTTTACTTTGGCTCTCCATATTGAGGCTTTTGTAGAACTTTCAAAAGGACATTGGAAGGAATTTGCTTTTTGCTTTCTGTAATTTCAGAAAGCCATAGTCCAAAGTATCTGAAGGTATTCCATTATAAATGTCTGTAATACAAATGTTGGAAACTCTGGATACAAAGATCATTTCTGCTCTAAACTTAAAATGTTATTTATCAAACTATAATATCCACTGTGATTATGGCAGATAAATATTTGAAGAATCATATAAATTTCAACATGTCTATCATTAACAATGTATTAAAATTATATCAGTTTATTTTCAATCCTATTTGTTATCATCAAAAAATAATTTGGGGAAGCGGTTGGACAGGAGTATGGCCTAATGGTAGAATGCTCACCTAGCATGCATGAAGCCCTGCATTCAATTCCCAGGTACCACATACACAGAAAAAGTCGAAAGTGGTACTGTGACTCAAGTGGTAGAACATTAGCCTTGAGAAAACCCAAGGACACTGCCCAGGCCATGAGTTCAAGTCCCAGGATTAGCAAAAAGAATTTAATTTGGACTAGATCTATTGGGTTAATGTTAAGCAAGACATTACAAAATTGATAGGTTGCATAAAATATAAAACTAGAAAAATAGAAGAACAAAAAAATAAACAAAACAATTTCTAAAGATATGATTTTAACATAAAAGACTACTGTCATTTTCATCATAGGTTATAAGCTTGACTATTTTATTGTATTTTAGCATCTTTTATTAGACTATAAAATTATTAACATACATTATTCTCATGAGAATATTATTCCTGAAATGTTATTTCCTTTTTATAATTGAAAAAAGTGAGATTACAGAACAACTTAGGTATAAAAAAATTGGTTTTAATTTTGTAACAGCTATCAAAAAATATATTGGGTTTATTATTTTTTATTTTTAAAAAATAAAAAACAACTTAAAGTTGTTGCTTCAGAAAAATGCTCTTTTTCTTTATGAGAGATACTAGGGATTCTTTCTTGGTTTCTGTGATTCCTTTTAGCATTGCCAGATAAAACTAGTAATATCTATGTTTTAAGAAAAATGAATTTCACTAGAAAATTATCAGCATTATTGAATTTATTTCTAGTTTTAAATGTTTCCTTAGATCAGCATTTCCTTTCTCCACTTGCTTCAAGTATTACTATGCAGTACGGTTATTGAATAGAGAATTTTGGTTCTTCAGATAAGCAAGAATTAAAAATACAAGCCCCAGGCAACAAATTCTTAGAATTGATCATATTTAAAGTAGCAACCTAAATTGATTCCTTCAACTTCACTGTGTCAAACATTTTCTTCAAAATTATTTTTATACTACAATAACTTTCCCATATGCTAATATAACTAAATTTCTTTCATTATAACTTCTTCAATTACAATTTTTTTTCCAGTCCTGGGCTTGAACTCAGGGCCTGAGGACTATTCCTGGGCTTTCTCAAGTCTAGAGCTCTACCACTTGAGCCACAGTACCATTTCTGGCTTTTTGCTATGTATGTGGTACCAAGGAATTGAACCTGTGTCTTCGTGCATACTAGGCAAGCACTCTAACACTAGGCTAAACTCCTGGCCCCCTTCAATTAGACTTTTAAATTGGAAGACACTGGAGTTTCTCTTGAAGTATACATTTAAGTGTCATGTATTAAATAATAAGTGATCTACATTTTATTCAAAATTAACCTATTAGTTTATGTATATAGATTGCTAGTGCTAAAATTAAACCCACTAACACATCAGGATTTCCCCCCATGAAAAAAATTCAAAGTTTACATAAAAGAATGGAAAATATAATAGATATTATTGACTTTTTTCACTGAAGTTCTTGAGGGGAACAGAACATCATGAAATTTCTGAACAAGCAACGATATCTAGAATAATATGATAGAATCTTAGAACAAAGGGGAAATGACTATTCAATTAAGATTTGGCTTAAATGCTTCTGCTGCAAATAAAAGGGCTAATTTTAATGCAAATAAATAAATACTATTAAATGAAAAATAATTGATTGTAGAATTGTTTACATTTTTTTACTAAAAGTAAATCCTCACTGGATTCAGTGTGCCCACTATGAACCATTATTTTAGTACTATTTTAAAATTCAGTTAAAATGGATATCACTAAATGATTTCTTAGTCGAATATCTTGACATCATTTCAGACTTGATGAAAAGGAAAGACTTCAAGAAGCTAGTGATTATGAATGCTACCCTTGAGTCTCAAGTATCAGAGATCTTTATTTCCTTATATAGTTAAATTCTTTCATCTGTTGAGTACAGTAGAACTACTGAAAGTTTGAAAAACCTTTAAAAGTGGGGCTTAGTGAGTAGACTGGATATTTCAATTTTTATTGAAACCATTTTGTTTGTTTTGTTTTTGCTGTTCCTGCAGCTTGAACTCTGGGCCTGGGCACTGTCCCTGTCCCTGAGCCTTTTTTTTTTTTATTGACATGAGTACTCTACTACTTGAGCCACTGCACTACACTACTTCCAGGTTTGTTTTTTTTTTTTAAGTAGTTTATTGGAGATAAGTTTCATGGAGTTTTCTGCTCAGACTGCCTTCAAACCTCAATCCTCAGATCTCAGCCTCCTGAGTAGCTAGGATTATAGGTGTGAGCCACAGCACCAAGCCAAACTAATTTCTGTGTTAAAAAAAAAAGAATTGCATGTTAAATAGCTAAGAGGAAAGCCAATTTCATGGAAATAAAGAGATAGTGGATAATGATATCAATTTCCTTATGAAATATCCTATTTAGAAAAGTTTAACAGACTGTTGAAAATATCTTAAGTTGAAGAATAAGGCCAAAATGAACATCAGAGAAGCAGTAAAGGTCAAATTAGGGAAGTCATAGTGTTTCTAGGATTGGGAGATTTTTCCAGACAACTGCTTGTAAGAAACTATCTATAAATTGTGCTACTATGAAACTCCTAATATTTAGTCCTGAGATGCCTCAATTTAGTGAGAATGGCCCAACTTTAGAAAATCTGAGGAACTTTGGGTTCAGTTTCCTCTACTGGAAAATGAGAAAGATAGATGTAGAGAAAGTTCTCAGTACTCTACTTCATATCTTTTCTTTCAGACATTCAGAAACATTGCTGTCCACTATCAACTTTAAGCCCATCCCCCACTCACTGTATTTCCTGCCATGTCTGATGTCTTAACTCTACAATTGTTGCTTGCTGAGTGCAGTTTGCATGGGAAAGAGTGACTCATCCCCAAAGATGAAATTAGGAAGGAAAAACACCATATGACAATCTATAAGCAGTATGAAAGTTGTGGTGGTATGTTTGTTTGCAACAAAAGAAGGGAAAGGAAACAAAGTAGAAATGAGGCTGGAAAATCTGAGAACTGTAAGAGGAAGTCAGTGTTCCCAAATTCTTTAACTACTGGAGAGGAATGAAGATGGAGGCCTGCCTGAGGAGAAAGTTTTAAAGATGAAATAAATATATACTCTTAACTGCTGCAGTTAGTCCTTGGTCAGATCCTATTGAAGACAGATATTTTATAGTTCAGAGATGTTTTATTTAAAGTTCCAAGATTTCATCTATCAACTTTGACTTTTATGTTAGATTTTTCTATGATATAAAAACATTTTTTGTTTTAAAAATTATATCTGATTTTGTTAGATTCCCTATGAAAAGAATGTTTTAAATTGTTTATGGTATAAAAATATTGCCCCACTTATAATACTTTATAATATTTTTTTTTCAATTTGAGAGTAAGATAGTTTGGGGAAAGGCTGAGTTTATCTTAAGTCCAAATATCTAAGTTTTAAGGGATGAACTGTTAGTATTCAGCTGTTACATTGTGAATGTTTTCTGCATTTTTAAATGATGGTGATGACTGTGATGTTGAAGACTTTTTGAACTGATAATGAAAACCTGCTCCAACATGAAGGTTCACAGACAAATGTAATCAATAAACTGCCTTCACTGCAAGTCAACCAGGTATCCTCCTCCCTTTAACGTCTCATAAGTAATGTGTACTTTTCATTATTATGAAATAATAGTTTGGTATAACAATATTCCTTAGACAGACTTGTTTTTCCTTTTCTTTCACTTCCTTTTTTTTTCTTTTTTCTTTGTTTTACTGCTACTCTTTTTGTCTTGAACTCACTGCCTTGAACACTTGGTTTGGCTCTTTTTGCTCATGATAGTTTACCACTTGAACCTAGTTTACCACTCATCTAGCATTTTTGCCATAATATTGAATATACAGTCTCAAATGTGTCTATCCTGACCAGCTTTAAACCACAGTCCTCAAAGCTCAACCTACTGAGTAGATAGAATTTCAGGCATGTGTCAGTAGCCCCTGGTTTAATTTTCCTTTGAAATGAGTTTATATCAAGTAACAGGAATTATCAAACATCTGAAAATCTATCACTAAGAAATTACAGTTAACACATGCATTATATATATTAATAACTTTTCTTCAGATTTGTTTTCATAGGTTTTGGGTAAATTTGGAAATTTAATGATAAGGAGTGAAAAATTAGGTGCTTTGATTTGTGAATTTACAGACTTTTTTCTTGTATATTTTTTTCTTTTTGAGATAAAATTCCAGTACTTAACCCAGGATGCTCTTGAATTCAAAATCCTTACACCTCAGATTCTTGAGTAATTGGGAACAAAATGTGTTTACCTGGCTGTATTCATCTAAAAATATAGTTTTTAAACTCTGGTTTCTCTTCAGGCCGTATAAATCTTTCGCCATTTACTAAAAATATAGTTTATGAGCAGATGATTTACCCTTATAAGTAACTTATTTATTGTAAATGCATAATTTTTAGTTATGTATGTACTAAAAACAGTCACATTTATTCATCTATAAGTTACATTGTCTTCAACATTTGGTACATTAAATGAAATGTTCACCTGTTTCCATGTAAGTTAAGTGAATTGTGTTAGTGTGGATTAGGGGAATGGTACAGACTGATAAAGAGAAATTGTAGGGCTGGGAATTTGGCGTGGTAGTAGAATGCTTGACTAGCATGCCCAAAGACCTGGGTTCGGTTCCTCGGCGCTGCATACATAGAAAAAAAAAAGAAGGGACCTGTGGTTCAATTGGTAGAACTCTAGCCTTTAGATTGCCCAAGGACAGTGCTTAGGCCCTGAATTCAAGCCCTGGGATGGCAAAAAAAGAGAGAAAAAAATTGTAAGACTGATATCACATTAAAGAAAGAAAATGCCATACTGTAAATACATCAGTGGATATTTTAATTGCTACAAAAATTATTAGCTATGAAGATATATTTGTATATAGATGTAGACATATAAATGAATACATGTTGTAGATGTTACATACATAAAACACATAAAGAATAACATATATGTAACAGAGCAACAGCTGTATGTCTGTATAACATATATGTATAACATATAAATGTGCTTTGCATGTGTTACATGTGTAACATATGTGTAAGACAACCTGTAATAGTAGATTGATAAAATGGAGTTAACATTTTAAAAGTCAAACCTTACTGAGTACCATACATTTATGTTAACTAATTAAAACTGGAAGGAGAAAAGAAAATTTCCTAATAGTACAATGCCACTAATTGACAGTACATAAAAAGGACATAGAATCATAATAGATGAGAAAAGTTTGAGGAGGGAGAAGATTCGCATATGATTTTAAAACATCTATCCATAAACTCCCTATTAATTCCAAAGGGTGATATGGTAGTTTTAGCAGAGGTGACATTAATAAATGTCACCTAATCACTGATAAGATTTAACACAACCAATACTGGGACAAAGTAAGTACTGTTCTCCCTCACATCAGGAGCTGAGAAGGGCAAAATATCACCCATTAGTCCCATCACTTCTATGGTGTCTCACCACACCTTCATAGACATCAAACTCATATTGAGAGTCATTCTCCAAAACAACTTGTCTTAACTCTTACACAAATGGAAAGACAAGAAAAACAAAGAAATACTGAGCAGACATTCTAAAGTTAAAGGAAAGTGGAGCCATTAATACAGAGTGTGATCTGGGCCAGGGAAAATAATTATAAAAGATGTTATTGAGACCATTGACAATATATAATTGGAGTATGGATAAAATAATAGTATAGTAGGAATGTTACATTTTCTGATTGTGTAAAGTATTTTAACTATGTAATAAAATATTCTTGTTCTTGTGAAACACAAATTATAGTATTTAGAGAAGAGGAAATCTCATATACTCCATAAAAGACACAAATATATCTAAATATGTAAAGAAGATTATTAATCATGTGAGATAAATAATTCATGATTATATATCAAAAGAAGTCTCAACAAATTTAAATTTCCAGACATGGCCATAAAGAACCTCTCCACATCATGTTACAGTTAAAATGTCAAGACTACAGAACAAAGGAAGAATGTTAAAAAGGAAAACGCCAACATATTTGAAAAAGAAAATTCATTAGAATTGCATGAGGCCTCTTAGCAGAATACAAAAGCCAGAAATGCATGGATTGGTATATTTTAAGACCAGCAAATTAAAAAAAAGGTTATTCTGATGAACAAAATAATTTTTCAAAATTGAGAGAGAAACTGTTTCCAAGATAAGAATAAATGAATAATCACTAGGCTAACATTTCATAAGACACATAAAGGTATGTTGCACAAATGCAGAAAAAGAATATTCACAGCATGAGAAAAAGAAAATAATAAATTTCATAAGAGGTATATTTGACAGATGAGAGTAGAGTCAAATTTATTCAATTCTGTAAACTAACAAAGACCTATAGTGAATAAAGGAGACAGAAAAGAACAAATGTATTACATAAATCAGACAAAAAGCCAAGAAAATTACAAGATCCATCAAATACTTCTCAATTAACTCAAAACATATGGTATCTTCCATTAAAAGATGTGAAGCTACCTGATTGCATTTAAAAACATGATCCAACTACTTGTTGTCTGCTAGAAACACATCTCAATGGCAAAGATACAAAGCCAATGTGAAAGGAAGGAAAATTATCTATGTGGTTAAGTGTAAGCCAAAAGCAGAAAGAAGTAGCTATGCTCACATATAGTAGAGTAGGCTTCAAGTCAAACTTAGAAAAGATAAAGAAGCTATTACATATTAAGAAAGAGGAGAGGGCTGGGAGTGTGGTCTAGTGCTTGCCTAGCATGTGTGTGAAGCCCTTGGTTTGATTCCATGGTACGGAAGTGGCTCAAATGGTAAAACACCAGCCCTGAGAAAGGACAATGCACAGGCCAAGTTTCAAGTCTTAGAGCAAAAATGAAAGAAAGAGAGAGAGAGACAGAGAGAGAGAGAGAGAGAGAGAGAGAGAGAGAGAGAGAGAGAGAGAGAGAGAGAGAGCGAGAGAGACAGACAGACAGACAGAAGGAGGGAGGGAAGGAAGGAGGGAGGGGGAAGGAGGGAAGGAGGGAGATGAGGAAATACAAGAATTTCAAGTATATATGCACCAAATTAATGTGCCCAATTTTTAAAAGAAACACTATTGTTCACAAAGGGATTACATAGGTATAGATATGATGCTGCTGCATGACTTCAAAATCCTGTTCTTACCAGTAGGAAGGTGATTGATAGGGGGGAAAAAAACAAAAAAATCAGAACAATTTATATCAAGAGACAGAATATTCCATCCAACAGCTACAAAGCAGTTCTTCTCAGATCCATATAATTTCTTTCAAAATAGATCACCTTTTATGCTATAAACCAAGTCATACAGGCTAAAAATCTAAAATAATTTCTTTTATCAGATCACGATGAAGTAAATGAAATTACAAATCAATAGCAAGAATTACTAAAGAAGGGTAGTATGAATGACAAGCAAATCATTGAAGATTATTGGAAAGGAAATTTAATAATCCCTGGTATCAAATGTAAATGAAAATGCAACTTACTGCAATTGGTGGCATATAGAAAGGACAACTCTACAAGAGAAGTTTATAGCTGAGTTCCTACTTTAAGAAAAACTCAAGAATATTGTGAACAAATACCCTAATGATGTGTCTCAAGATCTTAGAAAAATAAGAACTAGCCAAGCCCAAATTAGTAGAGCTGAAAATATATATCAGTGAAATACAGACTAAAAGAATGATACAAAGAATCAATGGAATGCAGTTATTTGAAAAAAAAATGAATCATGATTCACCAACTCTTAGCCAAACTAACAAAAAGAGAGAAGAACCAAGCTTTGTGACTCACATCTATAATCCTAGCTACTCCAGAGATCATGATTACAGTTTGAATCTAGCCAGGCAGGAAACTCTTGATCTCTGTGGCTCAAGTGAAAAAGTTCTATCCTTGAATGAAAAAAGCGAAGGACACTGTCCAGGCCCTGAGTTCAAGCCCCAGTACTGGTACCAATATATATATATATATATATATATATATATATTCAAATATGTATGTGTGTACATATGTATATATATTATATATATATTATATATACATATGTATGTATAATTTATACACTATATATAGAGATACATAGTGGTTAATGAAATTATAGATCAAAGGGAGGGGATATTAAAACAAATATTTCCAAATCCTTAGTATCATTGAGAATAGTTTGAAAGCTTATATTCCAAGAAATTTGAAAATCTAGAAGAAATAAATAAAATTTTTGATGCATGACTACAAAAATTGAACCAAAAAATAAACTACTTAAGTAAATGTGTTAGCCATAAGATTAATGTAGTAATGCAGAGTTTAGTAAGAATGATAAAGATTGATCATCTTGATCAATCACAGACTGACATGTTGAGTGGTATCCTCTTTGAGTAACTACTTAATGGCTATAAAATGTAAATTAAAAATAAAAAATTTTAATCTCTTCTTCTGATAAGTCTCTTTAGTTCCCTTGCCCATTTAGTGAATTGTTTATTGGGTTTTGGGGGGACTAGTTTCTTGAGTTCCCTGTAGATACTGGATATTAAGCATTTGTCAGATGTATTGTTGGTGAATATCTTTTCCCAGTTGGTTGGCTGTCTTTCTACTTTTGCAACTATGTTTTTTTAATATTTTTTATTGTAATTAATAAAAGGGTTACATGATATTTGCCAGATAGAAGGTTCATTAATTCACATACATTGATGCCCTTTCACATGTCTTGGTACCCATTACCCTCCCCCCCACCCCCACCAAACATATGAGAAAATGTTCATCATCTATGGTCATAAAGGAAATGCAAATAAAAACAACCCTAAGATACCACCTTACCCCAACAAGAATGGCCAAGATTTTGAACTCAGACAATGACAGTTGCTGGCAGGGTTGTGGAGAAAAAGGAACCCTCAGCCACTCTGGAAAGCAGTGTGGAGGTTTCTTAAAGAACTGAAAATAGACCTTCCCTATGATCCCGCCATACCACTTCTGGGCATCTATCCTGAACATCATGACCCAAGATATTATAAGGACACCTGCTCAGCTAAGTTCATCTCTGAACTATTCACAGTAGCCAGGTGATGGCAACAATCCAGATGCCCTACTGCAGATGAATGGATACAGAAAATGTGGTATATATAGACAATGGAATTCTACATAGCCAGCTGACAAGATAAAATAATGGCATTCGCAGGGAAGTGGATGAATCTAGAGCGAATCATGTTGAGTAGACAAGTCAAAACTTAAAGATCAAAAGGTGCATGGTATCCTTAATATGTGGCTATTAAATCCAAAGAGTACAAGAGCAAGGACTCAATAACTGCATACCCAAAGCTATGGACATGGTAATGGAAATATAAACATAACTATACAGACATAAAACCTATGACTCTATAGACATAATGTTTTATTTCTTTTTTTTGAAGATGTTCTTGAAGTATGTTCTTTCTTTTATTTTTCTTTCTGGTACTGGAACTTGAATTCAGACTCTTTTTTTATTTTTTATTGTAATTAATAAAAGGGTTACATGATATTTGCCAGATAGAAGGTGCATTAATTCACATACATTGATACCCTTTCACATGTCTTGGTACCCATTATCCTCCTCCCCACCCCCCCACCCTTCTTGGTTTTCCCCCCTTCCCTATCAAATTTCAAATAACCAAATACAAATAAATTCAATATATCATATCATAACGTTTTATTTCATAAATTAATATGTTTCTATGACATACAAACCCTTAGCCTAATTTTGATTAAGTTCTAAATACTAAGTCCCAGTGATTGTAAATAGAGATTCCCTCCTTGAACACTTGTTTGTTAAACTTGTCATTTAAAATATGATGTAAAAATCAATGTTAATAAATTCTTTAATAAAAAAATTAAGCCTACAAAAAAAATTAAAAAATAAAAATAAAAAATTTTCCAACAAGGGAAAACCCAGAAATGTGTGGATTTGCTACTGAATTAGACCAGGGCTTTAAAGATAAAATAGCACTAATGCACCTCACACTAATGTCTTCAAAGACTGTATTCCTCTGATATCAAAAGTGGATTAGGATATAATAGCAACAAAACATAGAAAGCATCATGCACTGGTGGCTCACACCTGTAATTCTAGCTACTCAGAAGTTAGAGATTTGAGGATGGCTGTTTGAAACCAGCCTGGGTATAATACCCTAGAGGCTTTTATCTAATTAACCACTCAAAATCCAAAAGTGGAGCTGTGACTCAAAATGGTATAGCACTAACCTTGAGCAAAAGAGCTCAGTAACAATGTCCAGGCAACTTCAGACTCCACAATTGGCAAAATAATAATAACACCAACATAAAAAATAGAGCAATTTATTTTATATGGTATAAATGCAAAATTTCTAAATAAAATACTTGAATGCCAAATACAGCAATATACTAAAGTAATGAAACACCACAATCAAGTTTGTGTCCTTGAGTTTTAATGTGATGAAAATTTCAATAAATATTAATATCAATAAATCACTAAATATAATATAATACATAAAAGGTAAGAATCAGATGGCCACCTCAATAGATATAGGAAAACTTTTAACAAAATACATAATCCCTTCATGATAAGTAACATATCTTATCATAATAAAGGCCATGTACATCAAACCAATAATCAACATTATGCTAAATGAGAAAAAAAACTACTAAAACCATTTCTTCTAAAATCAGGAACACATCTTTTCACTTTTTATTCTTATTTACTATAGTATTTGAATTTTTAACCAGAGTAATAAGTGAAAGGGAAGTAAATAGGGATGGACAAAATCAAATTATTCCTGTTGACAAAGGATATGGTCACATTTTTAAAGTACACTAACAATCACACCAGAAGACTCATATCTGATAAGTGCTTTAGGCAAAATAGGAGCATAAAAATATTTTTAAAAAAGTAGTAGCTTTTCAATATGCCTAAGAAAGAAAAAAATCAGAAAAACAATTTACTCACAATAGCCTCAAAAAAATAGTGAATAAATAAAATACCTAGGAATAAACCTGATTAAGAAAGGGAGAAGTCTCTGCAACAAAAATGACAAAATACTGAAGAAGGAGATTAAAGAAGACATTAGAGGATTGTGAGACTTTCCATTGTTAAATGGGATTGTATCAAATTAAAAAGCTCAGCAAAGAAACAACTACCACAATAAAGAGACAGCCTACCAAATGGGAGAAAGTCGTTGCCAGCTATTTATCTCACAAATGGTTAATATCTAGAATTTATACAGGACTCAAAAAGTCAAATGCCAAAAAATAAATCAATAAATGACAAATGAATTGAACAGAGTGCTTGAAAAGAATTAAAAGTGGTCAATAAATATATGAAAAAATTTGGTACATCCCTAGGAATAAAAGAAATGCAAGAGAAAACTACATTGAGAGTCCATCTTACCAGTCAGAATGGCAACCAACAAAGGAACAAACAAATTTTGGTGCAAGTGTAGGGGAGAAGACAAAGGTAAGGAACACCTAATTGCTATTAAGAATATAAACTCCTAGGGCCAGGAGTTTGGCCTAGTGGTAGAGTGCTTGCCTAGCATGCACGAGGACCCAGGTTCGATTCCTCCATACCACATACATACAAAAAATGTCTAGAGTGATGCTGAGGCTCAAGTGGTAGAGCTCTAGCCTTGAGAGAGTCCAAAGAGAGTCGGAAATTTGGTCTAGTGATAGAGTACGTGTCTAGCATGCACAAACACGCAGGTTTGATTCCTTTATACCACAGTACATAGAAAAAAAGGCAGAAATGGTGCTGTGGCTCAAGTGGCTCTAGCCTTGAGAAAGCCCAAGAACAGTGCCTCAGGACCTGAGAAAAAGGCCCAAGACTGGCAAAAAAAAAAAAAAGCAAACAAACAGATTATAAACTCCTACTTCCTCTGTGGACATTAGTAAAGAGATTCCTCGAAAAACTAAAACTACAACTACAAACATTGATATCATTCCTGGTTGTGTATTCAAGACATGAAAGTAAGAAACAGAGACTTGTACCTATGTTCCAAACAGCTGTATTCACAATAGCAAAAATATGCTGTAGGACTACATGCCCATTAACAGATGAACAGATATAGCAAATGTAACATATATACACAGTGGAATATTATTTAGCCATAAAAATTTGTCACTCACAGAAAAATGGATGTAACCTGCGATCATCATGTTAAACAAAATAAGCGTCACTCAGAAATACAAAAACCTGGGCAGGGAGTTTGGCCTAATGATAGAGTGCTTGCCTAGCATGCACGCAGACCCTGGTTTGAATCCTCAGTACCACACATATAGAAAAAAGCCGGAAGTGGTGCTGAGGCTCATGTGGTAGAGCTCTAGCCTTGAGAAAGTTCAAGGACAGTGCTCAGGCCTTGAGCTCAAGCCAGGACTGGAAAAAAAGAAAAAAAGAAAAAGAAACACAAATACTTCATGTTTTCTATGATGCAGCATCAAGAACTAAACAAAAAGCTAAGACATGAAACTGGAAGTGGTATTATTAGCCATTCAAGCAATGAGAAAGGGAGAATAATCTACAATGATGGTGGAATGATATGAATTATATATATATATAATATACATGTATGAACATGCTATAATGAAATATTATTTTATACAATAAACAGAAAAGGCAAAAAATAAATTATTTACCTATAACATCATATGGTTCAGTTTAATATCTTTATGTCAATTAACACTTAATCTAGTAGAAACCAAAAGTTAAGAACTAGAAACATCTAACTACAGCAAATAAAACTATCAGGGTCAACCATGAACCTGGATGAAATTTAAATCATCATACACGTAACACAATACAGTAGTTGAAATTGTTGTAACATGCATTACACTTTTGAATTCATATTCTTTCAATAGCTTTTTGGCCTAAGACACAACACAGGAAATTATCTGAGCCAGTCAAGTGGGACCATCCCCAAATGAACAGTCACATCATCGCTGATATTACATCTCACTTTTTACTTGATTTCATAGCATGGAAAAGTAATTCATCTCCTGGAATGTTTCATAAGAAAAACAGAAGTCTTCTAATGTTTTTCCAAGTTATCCTGGGGCAATCATTTTGCATCCAAAATCTGAAACAAATTCTTTCACAACTTGAAATCTCACCTGTCAAAATGTAACCTGTGAGTTATTCACATTAAGCTAAATGTAAAATAATTAATGTCCAAAATAATATCTCTATTCTAGCCTCTCCCCTACATTTATCAAACAATATCAAATCATTTTTTAAATACTATGACTTTTTAATAAATCAAGTGTTCATACTATACCACCTGGCATTAAAAGTGCAGAAAGAAGACACTGTAAATTCATAAAATACTTTCTGAGATGATTTTTCAGGATGGACTTAATACAAAATACAGACATGCAAATATAGAAATGGTGGTTGCTAATGAGTATATAGTAATAATGATTAATTTTCTATAACATTAAGAACACAAAAAGAAAGTTGCCCAATAACACAAATGTTGACCGCCATTTCTCAGGATTTGTTACCAATGGGGAAAAATCCTAAATTAAACCTTCACATTATGACTGCATGAAAATGCAGTCCTTTTCCTCCATCCAATAGAACAGTGTAGAGGACTGATCTTTGAGGAGAAACAAAAACATATTTCTGTTTGTATGAGACTAGAAGTATTCATATTCTCTTCTTGGTTTCTCTTGTTTCATTACCTCATTTACTTTGTATGACTACAATTATAATTTCTATGGGACAATTTTGTTTTGTTATTATTCAAAGCAAATAAGCCTACAGGAACATTCCTCTTCTTCCAGGATCCTTGGTTCTATAAGCACTTGACACTCAAAACATGGCTGAAATAATTAGACAGCATTAAGTGTTAGGAAGACAAGCATTAGCAGATATTCATTTTTTCTCAATCTTAAGCATTTCCAGAAATAATATTAGCCCAGGAGACATGATGTTTTTCAAAGTTTTTGTGCTGGCTTCACCTGCTAGTTGCATTTACTTTCCATCTTCCCTAGACAGGCAAGGCAAAAGGTACAAAATCAGAATGTGGGAACCTTTAAGATTCTTGAGAGTTTTGGGGTGGTGATAGCAGAGTTTTAAACCAAGTACAAGTCCCTTGTAAACACAAGGCTTTGATAGAACATGCCACACAAAGTCAGTACTGTTTGTATAAGTCTTTACTCTTTTCATGGAGTTAAAACACAAGATTCTCACACTGAATAAACCATGATTTCCTAATAAGATTTCTAGAGAAATGGAACAAAAAGAAGGGCTCAAAATTTTTAAATTTCGTTTAGATCTATTATTTAAGTTTCTTTTTTTTGTCCTAAGCACAGAATTTTCTAGATTGTAGTTCTTCATGGGTATATTCTACATACATATAGATATGTATATATGTAGAAGCACATACATGCATATTTTCCAATTAGGAACTAAATGATACACTTTGTAAATGAAAAGGTAATTTCAAGCTAACTGGTTGCATAATGCCAATTGCTAATGGTAAAAATTTGTTGGTGGTGTGTTTTTAAGATAGGCATTTCAGTAGAGACACTAGGTGAAAGAACTTTAAACTTGCCACCTTAATTTTTTTTTTCTAGATTGCTAGTGTTACAAAGAACGGATTGCAGACATTTTCAAAATGGAGAGTATAGGAGTATAGTATATGTTAGCTTCATTTACAAAAAAGGGGAGATTTTCATAGAATATCTCTGGCTTCAACACAGAAAAATCCAAAGGAAGAGAGAGGGGAAGGGACGGAGGGACAGTGGGAAGGAAGGAAGAAAGGAAGGAAGGAAGGGAGAGACAGAAAGAAAAATTCAAATACATAGAATGGACTCTGTTCTTGCAAGACCCACTATTTTGTTTTCAAGTATTTCATTTCAGAAGGCAGCATGCAACTTGAGTCTTCACTGGGGTACAGACTGAGAAGGAAGTGGTGAGGATGGAGGAAGAAGGAGACCCAGGTAAACCCAAGAGGCTGCCAGAGGTATGCTGGTTATAATTAATGGCATGAGGTTACAACTTGCAGCTGACATCAGTTACAGTAAAGAGGTCAACCTCCTGCTGTAATTTGCATTTACTGATTTGGAAGGGAGTCTGCAGTTTTCCCTTCCCCCTACTCCCTTAGAGTTGGTTGTCTAACTGATCCTTCTTGCCTTCCTTTCTTGATTCTTGCAAAGAATCTATTTCACCCTTTACCTGAATGTACACACACCCTCACATCCAAACTTATGCTCACTCACATGCACTTCCACAAGTGCACGTGGGCTCAGACAGAGGCCACTCCTATGGCTCATTTATCAGAGTATCCATGGCTTTTGACGCTGATGCCCAAATTAAACAGGCTCTTCTGCCAAGCCTCCCCTGACCCCCACCCTTCCCTCTAAGTTGAAAGAGGCCTTATTTACAATAAATTGCACATTGCTGCTGGACAATAGACAATTTTGGTGACAAATCATTTTCTCTCATTTTCATGAGGCCTTGGGGAATCCACACCTTTGGTAGGAATGAGCAAGGAGAAATGATGATGGTGTGGAGAAGGTCAGGCAAACGATGCTGGGAACGTCCTGGGGCCTGTGCTACCATGGCTGTTGGAGAGACATTTTCTGGGGAGCTGGGTATAGAGGCACTCATCTCACCAGATTGCATGAACATGCTTGAGTCTGCTCCAATAGCAGCAACTACCCTATAAAAAGTGGACATTATTCCTCTTGTAACTATTTCCCTGTTCTTGCTCCCCACTCATTACCTTTCTACTAGGTAGAAATCCTTCCACAAACCTTCATCTTCCAAACCATTAAAGACTAAATTTAGTCATTTCTACACCATCCTTCCTGACTTGACAGTTCTAGTCACCACTGTCCTCTTTATTTAAAATTTAAATGATTCACCTTTCTTGTCTTAAATACAAGTTGAGCATCCCTAAAACAAAATGTAAAAAATTCCATGCCTTGAAGCTATTTCCTGTGCAAAATTATCAAAAATATCAAGCCATATCGAGAGTATGTGCATATGAAACATAAATGTCATGTTCACACTTAGGTACCATCTAATAAATCTTATTATATACATGTAATTTTCCAAAACAATACAAAAATCTAAACACTGAAATGTTTATATTTTCATAAGAAACATATACTAAAGCTGTGTATATCATCTACCTATCTATCTGGACCATAACACATACTCAAGCTATAACTATATTTTCAGTAAAAACTACAGAATAACAAGCAATATAACTTATAAACAATGGCACATAACATTAAAGAAAATTATAATTTCAAATAATAAAACCAAGAACTTTTTACAGTCATCTAGTTTATTAGCAATGGTACCTGAACTCACTGTAATCTAGGAGTATATGAAAGAATTACCTTAATTTTTCAAGTTAAGGTGTACCAATCCATTGTATCTTTATCTACCATCTCTTGAAGATCACAAAATATATATTCCTGATAGAGTTAGTGATCAGTCCAAAGGAGAGTAAAGTCAAAATTTTCTCATTGAGCCCTATAAAAAATTTACCATCTTTTCTCAAAGATTTACTTTGAAGGACTGGGAAGGAAGGAATAGAGAGGCAGAGAGAAAGAAAGAAGGGAATAAGAGAAGGACATCTCAAATGTTCAATGGGACCAGTGAAAGTATATTTTGGATTTTGATCAGTTTCCACCTATGACACCCATAAAGGACTCTTCCCATGCAATCAACCAACACTGAGTGTAGGCTTTTCAATTATTCTGCAACTATTTATATGTTCACATAAGGGCTCCAATCTGTTATCTGAGGTATCCTTAGAGATTTATAGTAAGAACTTACACCTTCACAGAAAGAAGAATTGCATTTAGAAATCCCAACCCCCTGTGGTTTCACCTGATTTTACGACCTCCAAAGGAGGAGAGGAAAGGGATACTGTCTCAAAGTTCATTTCACATTCAACCTTGAGATTAGAAATTCAGATTGCTAGTCTGCTCCCCAGTCTTCCTGGTGGAATGGTACTCAACACAGTACCACAAAGAAAAAAGAAAAAAACCTGTCCCTGCTCTCAATATCCAGACTCTGCCTGTCATGAGCAGGGGAGGCTGACTGATGGATTGCTGATGATTAGAAAAGGTGACTGCACACATGGATGGGATACAAAAGGTGGCTCATAAAACTTATGAGCCATGTTCTGTTGTGTGACCTGGGTGAGAGATGGTTCAACTTCAGTGGAGTGATAATTAAAAGCAATTAAGTGTTACTGGAGAGATAGCAGAATTCCACTCAGATTTCCAGGGGATGTAAATCTAATCTGGGAGAGGGACAGAAGCCCAAAGCCCTTACCTTATTTAATTAAGGAAGAAAAAAGAAATGGTCAATCATCAAGCCCTGAGGAAATTCTACTTATTAACTGATTTGCCTCACCAAGAAAGACATCATCTAAAAAGATTTTTACCTTCTATACTTCCCCACATCCTGGTTTACCTGGCTATTGGTGAATTTTCATTCGATGATATCCCCATCATACATATGTAAGAGCCAAGAAAACCATTCCAACCTATTAATTCATTTCTTTCTCTGACTTCTTGACTATCACCATAAAAAAAAACAGCTCAAAGGAGTAGGACTCAAGGCAGAGAAATGTAGTCTGGAGAAGAAAATGGGAAAGTATTTTAAGAACTGATGATTTTAGGCCTGAGATTAGATACTATAGGGAAACACAAAGCAAAACACATCCTTCAAAGGCAATAGGTGGGTGCAGAGGTAGGATCAGGATCAACATAAAGCCAGCACATGCTTTCATTTCTAGAAAATGGAATAATAACACGCAATGGGGTGGCAGGCATTTGGATAGTGGCTTTCTAATGGTCACCTATAATTGTTTTTTTTCTATTTTTTTTATACAAGGTAAATTTAAGTCCCTCTTAGAACCATCACTGTAGTCTTTTTCCTGTAGAAGAAGAGGAAGTCTTAGATTGGGATTAAATAGGCCCAGATTTTTGTAGAGGGACTGTGAATACTTAAGCTCTTCAGTATTCACCTCCATCCCCAAGGAAAAGAAGAGTGAAGGTTTTTAGGGTGCCACTTACATCTCCATTAGAATCTACTTAGTGTTGAAGGGACATAAAAAGAACAATCATATATCACACCCAACAGAATATATATATATATATATATAATTTCATTTCTTCTAAAGGATACAATATTAGAATTTATCCAACCCAAACCTACACAACTCAAAAGACTTCAAAAGCTCTTAAAAACTGTCAACAGGAAAGAATAAAGTGAATGAATATTCCTCTTGAAATAAACAAAAACAGTCTTTAAAAAGAAGACACAGCCTGGAGTGGTGGCTCATGCCTGTAATCCTAACTACTCAGGAGGCTGCGATCTGAGGATCAAGGTTCAAAACCCAGTCCAGACACAAAAGGACCTGAGACTCTTTATAATTCAATTTTTATTTTTTGTATATTTTATTATAATTAATAGAAGGGTTACATTATATTCAACAGAGAGAAGGCGCATTATTTCACAAACATTGGTACCCTTTCTCATGTTTTGTTCCCCATTTCCCTCCCCCCACCCTACCTCTCTTCTTGTTTTCCCCCCTTCCCTATCCCATTTCAAATAATCAAATAAACATATATACAATATATCAGATAACAAAGTAAGATATTGTAACAATATGAGATAACCAAAGGACAGCAAAAGAGATGAGAAATAACAGTACACTAAGGACAACAATCACTCATTATATGGCTTTTGTTTCTATATCCTGGAGGTCCTTTCATTTAGCCTCTTCCTATATAGCCTTATGTATCTATGTTTTGCTCTATTGTAAATCTCTGCTAGGAGAGCCCAAGATTTGTACTGATTATGACAAATTAGGGAAACCATTGAGCCTATGTTCCTTTGAGTATGGTTTACTTCACTTAATATGATTTTTTCTAAGTCCTTCCATTTCCTTACAAATGGGGTGATGTTGTTCTTTCTGATGGCAGCATAAAATTCCATTGTGTAGACCTGAGACTCTTTATCTCCAATTAATCTCTAGAAATGGGAAGTGGGACTTGGCTCAAGGATAGGGTGATAGCATTGAGCCGAAGAGCTCAGGGACAGTGCCCAGGCTGAGTTCAAGCCCCATGACCCACAAAAAAAAAAAGGCAGATACAATACGAATTGTGGATAGATCCATCAGAGTACACAGGGGCAGGGGCATATGTGAGACTATTGGAAGTCTGTGCAGGAACATGTGCCTATGTCTATAATTTGGAGGAAAGATACAGAAATAGTGTCACTTAACTGTCTCATTATCCTGAAGGGAAGGAAAAGAGAAAGCACAGTACAAGTCAACTAGGTTTTCATCAACCATCAAGCCTTCCTGAGTTCACTCAATAAATATTTCTCCAATTCATCCACTTCTCTTTTAGCTTTGCTGCCAACATCCTGCAGAAAGCTATCAGCAATTCTTTCTGATAGTATTGTAAATTATTCTTAACTGGTGTCTCCATATTTGCTATTATTGCACTTCCAACCCAATCTCTATTTGTCTGTTAGATGGTAGATGAAAAATGCAACTGCTCTTATGTCTTCCCTTGATTAAATCCTTTTCAGACACCTCAAAGACTAACAGCCACAACCCTTCAAAGCCACTTCACCACCCCAGCATGCCTCATCAGTTCCATCTCACTCTCATCACTTTCCACATGCTCGGTTTGGGTACAAAAACCTGAATTTATCTCCAAACTTCAGTTGCATTGATCCAAAGTTACTTCCTCCTGTCTTCTTGGCCTCCTAGCCTTCTAAAAGCACCTGCACTTCAGCATCCATGCATATATCATAATTCAAATTATTAATTGCACAATAAAGTATTTGAATATTTGTTTTCCCTTTACAAGATAAAAAATGAATCGAGGGGCTGGGAACATGGCCTAGGGGTAGAATGCTTGCCTAGCATGCATGAAGTTCTGGGGTCAATTCCTTGGTACCACACACAGAAAAAGCCAGAAGTGGTGCAGTGGCTCAAGTGGTAGAGTGCTAGCCTTGAAAATGCCCAAGGGGAGTGTTCAGGCCCCAGGACTAGCAAAAAAATATATATATTCTATTTGGTATATATTTTGTCTCAGTTCCTCAGAGATCAGAAAATTATCAGATACATAGCAATAATAAATACTGTTGAGTGCTTATTACTCTTTCCCCACTATTTTAGCAATTTCATTTATCTAATACAACTCTCATTTTAGCCTTGAAAGTAGGTGTTATTATTACATTCACTTTGTACTTTAAAAAACAACTAGCAACAGGGAGACTAATAAATTCATTGAACGTGGTGTGGAATTAAACAATGGAGCTAGAACTGGAACCCAGGCAGATTAAGACTTTTAATTCTGTTCTCAATTAGAATTCCACATAGTTGGCATTTAGTAAGCATTTGTTAAATCAATTTCTTTACTTGGCAAAGGGAGCTCTGATACGTGATACTGCACTTGATAACAGAAGAGAGAACCGCAAGAACATAGAGAACCCAGCCTTCATACATGTGTCCTTGAGTACTTAGTTTTCTGGATTCAATACTCTTTTACTTTTCCATCCTTGGTGATTCATTTAGTCTTCCCAGCACAGCCCAATTATTTCTTTCCCATGTCAGATTCATTCACTCTCCTTCAGATTTGTCCCCAAAATTTTGTCTTTGTAGACTGTTCTGAGTGTCATATTTAGAGCTGAGCTCTCTTAAAATTCACAGTATTTTTTTTGCCAGTCCTGGGCTTGAGCTCAGGGCCTGAGCACTGTCCTTGGACTCTCAAGTCTAGAGCTCTACCACTTGAGCCTCAGCACCATTTCCGGCTTTTTTCTATGTATGTGGTTCCAAGGAATTGAATCCAGATCTTCGTGCATGCTAGACAAGCACTCTACCACTAGGCCAAACTCCCAGCCCAATTCACAGTATTTTTTAAAGTGCGGCAATTAGCAAGACAATGGATTAAGTAGATAATATGGCATACAGTAGTTCTTGTCTGGTTAAAAAAAAAAATGGACCTGACACTCACACTTGTAATCTAGCTACTTGGGGTGAGTGGGGAAAGAAGTAAAGACCAGAAAAATTATAGTTCAAGGCCAGTCTGCATAGGGAAGTTCTAGTGATCCCATCTCAACCAATGAAAAGCTAGACATGGTGGTGTATATCTACTATATCACCTATATAGGAATCATATATAAGCCAGAGTGGGCATAAATGCAAAATCTATATTCAAAAATTCAAGTAGAAAGGACTAGTACCATAAAAAAAGAAGTGTTATGGTATATTAGGAAGTTGTTAAATGTCCTGAAGCCCTATTGGTATTTGACACAGTAAGGACAAACTGGATTAGCAATTTTCAAAAGATGCAACTGTTTAACAGAAGCTGAGAAAACTCAGTTTGGGTATGATTTCCTGACCATATTATGATGTCTGGCGCTCTGATCCAGCATGCGATTCATAGTAGTCCTTGGTCAATATAAAGCAACACTTACTTTGATAGTTGGAAACATTTTTAAAAACTGAAAAATTATAAATCTTCACCACAAATAAGTGATGAACTACCGCGTTAGCCAAGTCCAATTTTGCCTTCACTGGCAATGAGTTACTACACCTGGGACCGATCTGTACATTAGCCCAAGAATCCCAGAGTAAGAACTCTGGTATGCAGGGTAATATATGATCTCAGTGCTATTCCGGGAATCAATGGATTGACTCAGCAACAAAGGAAATTCTTAATAATATGAATTATGATTCAGTAGGTATGAATTAGAGCCTGCGATATGCACGCCTAACAAGCTCCAAGTGTTACTATCATTGCTATCATTGCATAAGCAATACATTGAGTAGAAGGCCAAATCTTCCAAAGATCAGTTGTCTCAATGGACTTTTGAACATTTCCCAATGGTTGATTCAAAACTGAGCTCTGCTGGGCAACTGTCAGCCAGTGTTATGAACTTAAGTGATTTGGTTGCTTTAGGTACTAGAATTATTAAACACACACACAAACTTAATTTATTGCAAAAGTAGGACAGGACCTTTTGCAAAGTGGTGGCCTACCAGAGAAGTTGCTCACAGTGAACCCTGCCTATAAGAACATTGCTTTGGAGTAATTTGATTACTTAAATACTCAAAAGAGATCCAAGGGATTTGTGTCCTATGGAGAGTTCTCTGCCTTATTTGGTAACTACAACTATTCTTCATGAATCTTCCATGATTACCAAATTAATCAAATAATCTGAAAAAATAATAAAATAAATTTACTTGTAGATGAAGAAATGTGGAAAGGGAAACACTGAATTCCAGAAATATCTTATAGATATATTGGTACTTCTTGGATGGGTCTTAGATCATTGCAACATCTTGAAAAACAGAGCAAAATAACGTGGAATGAATAGTTTGGATCTATGTTACTCTCTTGAGATCCCAAGTCTCAGTTTGTGAAGGTGTGGTATTGTTTAAATTAAAGAACCTTAGATTTCAAATATCCTTCTAGTCCCAGACTTACCCCTGCTATTCCAGAAGCCCATGGTTTCATTATTTTCTAACCTAATTAGGATCTGGAGTTTTAATAGTCTATTAAGCATTTTAATATTTGTCTGTCTATCTATGAGTAAAGAGGTCCTTTTGTTAAGGTCAGAAGTCACTGATAATGAATTTGACAATTTTCTTCCTGCTGTTAAGAAACTAGATCTGGTCTTTTTCTCTCCCTTTCAATTCCAGTCTGTGATTTTCTGTTTCTGAGGCAATATTAACTTTTTACTTAACTGCTAGCCATCTCAGAAAGCAGACAACTGCAGCTTGAAGTGGTGAAACAAAACAAAAAATGAAAGCAAGCAAAGGAGAAAGCTTGGCTTCTGAGATCCTTTGCATTTCATAAAAAGCAGCATTAAAACGATATAGCTCTGCACAATTAAAACCGTGTGTTTTATTAAATGAAAAAAAAAAAAAGATTGCTCAAGGCTTCCACTACTCATTTCCGGATGGAATGCCAAAACTTCAAGTTCGAGAAGACTCAAGTAGCTACCATCAAACTTTCCCTGGTAGCAGCTGATAGCACAGCCGTTTTCAGAAATCCATCTTGTAGATTGCATAGATCAGCTAATTTCAGGGATATGAGACCAAACTCCATCCAAAAGAAGCAGCCTATAGAAAGCCTGCAGATATTTAACACTGTGTTCCCACTATCTTCGAGTTAGCACTGACAGCAAATTCATCGGGTGGTTTAAGAGGTGGCTACTATACCTTGAAGGTCAACATTTCAAGGCCAGCATCCAAAGGGACCAAAGAAAACCACTCACGGGGCTGTCCCACCTAGCCAGCTTCACCTCCAACCAGAAGCTAGTGGATGGACACTCGAGGGTGTCCATCATGAAGCAAACAGCAAGCCTCATGCCAGTTCCTCATTTAGGCTGGAGAACAGGCACCTGGTCTTCATTAACATTGCTGCTGTAGTTAATGCGTTGCAGGTGTGAAAGTGTGTGGCTGAAATCTGACAAAACACCTGTCTTTTGTGGCACCATTAGATCTGCCTAGTATGGGACATGACCCCCTCGGGTGTGCTTTCTCCTGCCTTGAAAGCCACAGTAAGCATTGTCCTGTAATTACAAAATCAGAGTCATCATTGCTGGGAAGAATTCCTTAACAAATTATACCTAATTAGTCTGAAATTACCTTTAATTCATGGTGAAACCATAGGCTTAACTGTGTTCTATAACACCTTCCTTTTTATCTTTATGCAAATATGATTATACACTATCAAACTGGCACCACCAGGCATAAAAAACAGCTGCAGCTAGTTCTTTGGTTACTAAATGGGAACTGGACGGATGCCACTGATTATGTTTTCTGGAATGCTGCATCAAAAAAATAATAATATCAGCCAGTTCCTTCCATGTGAATTCATTTTCTTCCCCGCCCATAGGGCCCTAATTGAAACCTGGGAGATTGATCTTCCTCACCCAGCCCCCACCTCCTCACCACAAATTCTACAGACACATGTGTACATCTCACTGCCACCCAATCTTTTAGAGTGTCATTAAGTGTCAAAACATCTCATTTTATTTCTGATCATAGCATTTTATATTATGTCTTCTTTAGTTCCCATTCAGTTCTAAAATTTTCAGTTACCTTTGGATTCAATGCACTTTGTTTCATGTACTTAAGATTCCAAACTTGCTTATGGAGCAGACATTGATAGAAGAGTTTTATAGAGCCACTTATTGAATCCTGGCCCCAAATGTATGCCCTGTGTACTATTATCATCCCCAAGACAACTGGACAAAAAAGAGTTGGGATTGACCCCAAACCTCTGTCTCACATGCTCTTATCCTTTCAAATCTTCACTCTCAGTACTGTATATTATCAGGTCTTTCTGATCACTACCCATCCTCCTATCACACTGGGATCATTCCATTGTAGGAAATTCTTGCCAGCGCTAGGAAGTGGGGCTGTGGCTCAAGGGGTAGGGTGGTAGCCTTGAGCTGAAGCACTCAGAGACAACGCCAAGGCTCAGAGTTCAAGTCCCATGACCAACAGAAAATTTTTAAAAAGGAGAGAAGATGTCAGTGCTAGCTCCTCCCTAGATTCTGCATAGCTGTTGTATTTCCTCTCCATCCCACCAATAATATATGAAGTCCTATTTTCTGTTTGTTTTGAAGTAAAAAAAATGCAGGTTATATCATTGTTCTACAGATAATTATATTTTTAGGTAAGTCTTAGAGGAGAAATTTTGCTCATTATGAGAAATTTTATTGTAATCCTTTCTCAAAAGGAATTAGAACTTAATTTTTCAGAAAGCACTTAGAATATTCAGTACTTCTTCAGAGTCTCCTGTAACTATATTTTCTAGATAGAGTCCTTGGGAAAAAAAAAAAACTACTGGCTTTTTAATAGTCATTTTCATCCTGCAAAAATGGCAGCTTACATTATTCCTAAGTAAAACACACACTCCCTAAAAAGGAAAATCCCAGAACATATCTAAGTGACTTTCCAAAAATCTATGCTTTTCCAAGTTTAACAAGTGATGAATTTATTGAATAACATGCTTGATGTGCTAAGCCAAACACATATGAGATGCCAGCATGGTAAGTCACTTCTGTATGATACCTACACATACCTTAATCTATGACTGTGAACTGGCTAAAATAATAATCACAACAAGACTAGCAGTATAGTTTTATTTAACTACTACTTTGTTAACTATCCACTTGTTAAAACAAAAGCATTTTCTTGATGGTTGTTCATAACAGATATCCAGGACCATCGAAGGCTATGTTATTTATTGCAGTACCATGATTTACAAACAAGATGTTGACTAAAAGTCATATCTGAATATGTTCATCAGAATCACGACACCATCTCCTCATTTCATAACCCCACTCAGGTTCATGTTACCACTATATAGGAAACAAGAATCTGCTGTGAGAAGGTCACTTCTGACACCTGTCCACAATCGGCTCACAGTTTAGGTATGAACTATGCTTCATTGAAGTATTTTTATTAGGGTAATTCCCACCAGTTTAAGGACATTGTAATCTGAGACACAAGTGGGTCATGTTAGACTGAGCCCAATAAAAAGAAAAGAGGAAACTGAACTCTCATTCCACCTCTTTCCATGAAGTTTAGAATTTTCAGCTAATTTCAAAGCAAAGGATGTCCCTTTCCACATCTTTCAAGTACTGTAAACACTGTAAGAACTACTGACTTCCTTTTAATCAGTAAGGGATACAAGCTTACATTTATTATCCCTAATTATTTGACCCTTCACAAAAGAAAATCGCTGCGGACAATACTCAATTTGAATACCTTCCTCTCCCCTTACCCACTAGTAATATTTATGATCATCTGTAACCTTCACACTTTGGCATACCATGTTTTTCCCAAAAAATAATTTGTTTTGACACTATTTAAAATTTTGTAATTACTATAACCATGACTGGGTCTACTTGAGGCCACAACATCCTGCTGGTAAAGGGCAAAATTTGGTCAAACATCTGGATGTTTGAGCTACATGAGGCCAAACATCTGGATGTTCCCAAATGTTTTCCGAAATATTTGGAAACATCCAAATTTCCCCTCATGTAGACAAAACATCGTAGTGGTTAACGAGAGCTTCTCTTTTCCTCTGGATGTTGGGCCACTATTTTCTTAATTTTACTTTATTTTAAATTCTTTAGGGAAGAATCTCCACTCATGTATATACTATGCCAAAACAAAGAACATGGAGAGAAAAACCCATCTCATTGTTCTTGGGCAATTCAACTGAGTTCTTTAGTAATTTTGTCAAACACACCAAAATACAAATTATATCCAGAAGGAAATAGTTTTGTATGTTGGTGTTGGGGATTGAACTTGAAACATTTTGCTAGCTAGACAGGTACTCTACCATTTGTGCCATGCAACCATCACTTTTTGCATTGGTCATTTTAGGGAGAAGGTCTCATTTTTTTGCACAAACTGGCCTGGCCACAATCCTCCTATTGAATATGGCTGGGATAAGGCCACCAGGCCTAACTACTTGATTAAGATGGAATCTCACTAACGTTTTCCCTGACAGAACTTGGCTTGAACTGTGAACTGGCTTGAACTGGACCCACCATGTTCAATCAGAAGGGAAATTTCTCATTGAAAAGAGAAAAAAAAAAAAACAACTTCAGAGTATATTATAAAAGCTAAAAAAAAAAAAAAAGGAATGCAAGTGCTGGATCTTAGAAAAGGAAGTTTCTTATCTGGTGTTTACACCTTACATGGAGTATTTTGTTGCCAGTAACAGTCATTTTTGAAGCTGCAGATGCTGTATTCCTTTCCCAGAAATGTACTACCCCCCACCCAATCTTCCATCCAGAAATGAACAAAGCTCCACTGGGAGATATTAAAACACTCAATGCTGGTTAGATGGAGCTAATTCAAAACTTTAAATATGTAAAGTAAGGGAAATTGAAAACTCCTTAAATCAGTACCTTCAAATTCAGAAGCCAGTGATTACACCAAATCATAAACTTTCTCTGACTGTGTGTGAGGATTTACATAAATGTACATGGCGGGGGAGGAAGTGGAGATCGTAGAGGAGGAGAAGGAGGAAGAGGAGGAAGAGGCAGACTGCCTAGCAATTTCCTAAATCTCTCAAGAACTATTTCTAAGTGAACACTTTACAATGGATATATGTTTAATCCTTTCTAAAATTATTTGTACAAGATTATTTATGATACATTCCATCAATATTGTATTCCCTCTGATGGACTGATTAAAAGATAGTATGAGAAGAGTTCCATCATCTCAAAAACTTTCACTGTCACCTACAACACACTTTTCTTAATGACAGGTATTCAGACTCCTTGTGAAGAACAAGTGAAGCATACGGAGTCAGAGGAATCCCTTGGAAAGGAATGTTAGGGAATGCAAAGGGACCTCTGAAATAGCCACAGTTAACACCTGCAAAGCCATCAGGTCCAGGGTAAACTGTCTTCATATTCTGTGTGGCCTTCATATTCATGGACACCAATCTCAAATCTTTCTAATCTCTCAGTACTTTGTTATTCTCATGTGTAAACCAATCATCTTAAATGCTAGAGTGCCTGTCAATTCTAATTCACATAGAATATTTAGAATTCCCATCACATAATGAGCACCCAGCAAATGGCATCCATTGCTGGTGTTATTGATTATCCTCTTCCCAGACCAATTTACTCAGTAGTGCAGGTGACTCCAGAATGGTTATATGCAAATAACAGATTCAACTCACTCAGGTGTGTGATTCTCACTCTCACAGCTATCCAAATGGGGATTGCTCATTGTCAATCACTAACTGACATTCTCCAGATCAAGAAACTAATGGTCCAGCTGAGGCAAAGCTGCTTCTAGGCCCCTTAGCTGTGTCCTGCTGAGGATGCCACCAGACTCACTGGCCCACTCAAGCACTGCCCACACAAACAAGGAAAGGAACCTGCAATCAAAAGATACTCTAACACTAAAGTCCCCCAAACTTAACATTTTTCATTATATAGCTTCCTAACTTAAAGAAGGCTGTATGATTTGGCATTAACAAAAGAATATACATCTCTAATAATTGCATATACTCGAGAAAAATATTTTCTTAAATACTGTTGGTATATGTTTTATGCATGAATTTGCATTATTAACAGAGAAAAATGATAGTCTGTACTTCAGTTGTGGTCTACTTTATACCTTATAGCAAACTTTGAATTTTTTCCACTAGGTATTGCTATGCAATACATTCCTTAGTGGTAGCTTAACATTTCCTTAAATACATATAAAATATAACTATAATAATAGCCCATTTTCAATTATTTAGATTACCTCAATTTTATAATTTATAACTAATGTTCTAACATAGACTTTTGTGTGTAAATCTCTATGCATATCATTTGTATCGTTTTTAATAAAACAAGAAATAAATTTCTGTAGGTCATTTTCTTACTTTCTTTCTTTTTTTTGCTAGACCTGGGGTTTGAACTCAGGACACTGTCCCTGAGCTTCTTTTGCTCAAGGCTAATACTCTACCATTTGAGCCGCAGGGCCAGTTCCAGATTTTTCTGTTTATTTATTACTGAGGAATCAAACCCAAGGTTTCATGCATGCTAGGCAAGCACTGTACCACTAATCTACATTCCCAGCCCTATTTTCTATATTCTGTATTCTCATCGTATTAATTAGGTATTTGCCTAGTATCTTATTTTGTTTCAAAAAATCACTTTTGGGGTTTCTTAATCTATCAATCATTTAGGCACTTTTCAATGGGGAACACAGAGAGTTAAAGATAAAAATCAAGGCATATTAAGGTTAAGAATACCATAGGATGTCTGAGGAGTAATTAGTCTTCTTTTGAAAAAAATTAATGTTCTCTTCTGGCCACATCAAATTTTCTAAGACAACAAACCCACTCTGCAGGAGGCAAATATCCATCATGTCCTCTGCCTGCTCAAAAAGTTAAATGTACACTCCATAAATCAATACTGCCAATTGCATTACTGGAATAGTTATTTGTTTATTTACTCATTTATTCATTCATTTATTTAGCTGTTCCATCTGACAAATTGGAAAGGACAAGCCTAAAAATGATCCTAAATACTACTGGGCCTGATCGTTTTCCCTTGTTTTTTTTATGACTTTTGCTACATTGTTTATTTCATAATATATTCATAATCTAATATAAATATATTTTTGATTAAAATTTCCATTATTTCCATCGCCTTTCTTTGTCCTACTTATTATTACTGACACAAATTCTACTCAGGTCTAAAGGTGGTCAATATAACGGTATCCAGACTTTTATTATTTTAAATTCATTGACTATGATAAAACTAAACTATGCTATTTCTTGGTTGGTTAGTTACTTGCCTCGTTGGTTGGTTTTGCTATGCTGAGGATCAAAACTCAGGGTTTTGCCTGTGCTAGACAAAACTCTACTCTGAGTTACAACTTGGGTATTGTGATTCCATCTGATATTTTTGCTTCTTCTGCTCCTTTTTCAACTCACAACAGCCTGATAATAGTTTTGCTAAGCAATGATAGATAACTGATAATAGTTTTTCTACACAAAAAAATAACTTCCTAGGAATTCCCATTTTTGCAGTCATTTCTTATGTCATTTTTATGCCTTCTGGTTTATTTTTTTCAGTCCTTCCTTGATAGCTGGTGTATGTTATTCCAGTTATATGTCTCTCTTTTTCTATTGTACTTAGCCATAGGAAATCATCATCTCAATTATCACTACATTTTTTTTAGATGTGACTTTAATTCATGATAAATAGAAACAAATTTCTTCGGTGAGAAAATGACTTCCTTCTCCTTGTTATCTGTGATATAATTCATGATTTGACATAGAGTTTCATGCTTTCAAATAATTTTTGAAATCTGCGTGATTTTGAGAGTTGAGTATATTGTATATGTGCACGTATGTATAGTTAACTTTTAGCTATTAAGAAAATTTTGCACATATTTTAAAAAGAAAGCCTACATGTATTTTACACTTTTGGAGTCCTTATATATCCAATAAAATATTTTGATTACCTTTGTATGTACTTAAAATCTAGCCATAGGATGGAAATTGTTGGCTAAAAACTTTTAAACCAGTTTGAATCATTTGAGACCACAAGTCCATCTCTTCAAAGTCTTCTATTGTATCTACATTTGCTTAGTTATCTGTCAGATTCCTTCTTTCCCTTGAACATTATGATTATCTAGGACATGCATCCATAAGCACACATCTATTATTATTTCATTAAAATTTTCAGGAATTGGTTGAGCTCCTTCACTTTGAAAAGCAAGGACTTTGGGGCCGGGAGTTTGGCCTAGTGGTAGAGTGCTTGCCTAGCATGCACGAAGACCAGGGTTCAATTCCTTGGTACCACATACATAGAAAAAAGCCAGAAATGGTGCTGTGGCTCAAGTGGTAGAGTCCTAACCTTGAGAAAGTCCAAGGACAGTGCTCAGGCCCTGAGCTCAAGCCCATAACTGCCAAAAAAAAAAAAGAAAGAAAAGCAAGAACTTCATTTTAGACAGTGGACATTTACATTTTTTGAATATTATTTGTTTCTTTTTCTGACTTCCTTTCAGGAGCACTAAATTTCTCTAAGCTGTAGCTCAGTATTACTTCCTCTATATGCCTCTTTTATATCTGATCATTCTTTTTCCTTTGTCATTTACCTCTGCTTTGGGAGATTTTTATCAAGCATATAATCTACATGCTTCATTTTTCATCCCCTATTGCATTTACATTTTGAACTCTGTTCTTTGAAGTTTCCTTTGAAAAGTTATTTTTTAGTTCAACTTATTTTAAATATTTTGCCTGCTTTTCCAACCAGTTCCAATTTCAAGTCTGTTTATTGTATTATAATCTCATGTTACAGATTTTATTTTACAAAACCCATGTTTTTCTAATATTTCTAAGACCACAGAATAGTGTATAAACTATACTTCTGTTTCCTTCAATAATATTTTTAAATATGCTCTCTTCTGTTAGCAATAAGAACCCAGCTATATGTGTATACATGTGCACACACGTGTGCATATGCCTGTGTGTGTGTGTTCATAGTTGAAAAAGAACAGAGAGAAAGAACAAATGTGCAGCAAAATGCCTTATTCCACACAAAACTAAGAAACTATAAATGAGTTGTCTGAGGTACTTATGAATGGAGAAGGGCCAGGTAAAGCTAAAAATAGTAAGATCAAAAAAATATTTTAATGGATCATGGCAACTTATTTACCCAGCCAAGAATTCCAACTTAATCTAGAAAACCCTCCTCTGAAAAGCTGACTCCCTGCAGAGATGAGCGTGAAAATTCAGGGATCTTAACCTAAGACATATCTGCAAGTAGAGGTGAAATAGTCTGAGAGAGAGAGAGAGAGAGAGTGAGAGAGAGAGAGAGAGAGAGAGAGAGAGAGAGAGAGAGAGAGAGAGAGAGAGAGAGGAGGGAGGGAGGGAGGGAGGGAGGGAGGGAGGGAGGGAGGGAGGGAGGGAGGGAGGGAGGGAGATGAAAACACATATTAAGCCTTTGAGACCCCATTACCGACGCTGGAGAAAGGAAGTTTTCTTCCTCGAAAACAGTTTCCCTAAAGCTATGTCAGTTCCGGAGGGCCACAGGCTACTGGACAGGCCCTGTCCCACACCTAGGAATTCGAGTCTTCTTTTTAAAGTGTGAACACACAGCCAGGGCTTACCACACTTTTGGGAAAAACCTATACAAGTGAAAGACTGGCCAAAATAAACAAAGAGAAAACAAGATATGCAGAGGCAGAAAAAAATATTTTTTGGTCTGTAGTGGGGCTTGAACCCTGGGCCTGGGCCCTGTCCCTGAGCTCTTCAGATCAAGGCTACCGCCCTACCTCTTGAGCCACAACCCCATTCCCTATTTTCTAGTGGTTAATTGGAGATAAGAATCTCAAGGTCTTTAGTGCCTGGCCTGGTTTTGAACTGTAATCCTTAGATCTCAGCCTCCTGAGTAGCTAAGATTCCAGGCAAGAGCCACGGTGCCCAGCTCAGAAAAAGATTTTTAATTTTCAACACTAGAATTAATAGTTTCAAAGTCGTGAGAGAACATAAACTAGTAATAGGCTGCTATTTCTAAACTTTCAGAGAACAATCTAGAAAAAGGATATGAGAAGCTATTCAGTGAAATCTCTAGAAAATATAGAAAGCACAGAGAAAAGAATGGGAAAATAAAGATGGGAAAAGTTAATAAAATCAGAAAAGAACTTTGTTGGGCTTACCACCCAAATATAAGACTTCCAGAAAAAATAACTTTAATGAAAATTAAGAACAAAAAAATATCAAGGAGCTAACGCAATAAAAGTTACCACATTATACAATATTTTCCCTTGTTATCTGATATATTGTATATATGTGTATTCGGTTATTTGAAATAGGATAGGGAAGGGGGAAAACAAGATGAGGGTGGGCGTGGGGGGCTGGGAAATGGAGACCAAGGCATGAGAAAGGGTATCAATGTTTGTGAAGTAATGCACCTTCTATCTGGTGAATACAATGTAACCCTTCTAATAATTACAATAAAAATATATGAGAAAAAATTTACCACATCTAAAAGAAACGGAATAACAGATTATAGAAACTCATGTGCCCAGCATAATGAATAGACCCATAATACAGCCCATCTTTGTAAAATTTCAGAATGACAGGGACAAAGAGAAAGGCCTAAAAGTCTACTACCATTAGCATAATAGATCACTCAGGAAAGATGGAAAGTAACTACAGTAGCAGCTAATTAATAAAGAAAAAGGCCTAAATTCCACACACAATTGTTTCCAATTTGGAATACCAATTCTAATCACATTCTGAGTCAAAGTTTAAAGTACCATAAATGAACTTCTCAAGATATTTCATACTTCTCTTTTGGTAAGCCACATGTACTTGAGCTCTATTCAAGCCAAAGAACAGAACGTGTACCATTCAAACAAAAAAATAGATCACAGAAGATGAAGCAGTGGAAAAAAGCAAACTAAAAATTCTAAACCAGTCATAGATGACCATTGTGCAGTCAACCTACAGGAATACATGACAACAGTAAATTGATGGGGGTTTCAAGGGCGACATGTGAAAGGCCAGGACCATTCGAATATAATGAGAGTTACTCTCTTTTTCTTTCTTTCTTCCTTCCTTCCTCTCTTTCTTCCTTTCTCACTTACTCTTTCTCTCGCTCTCGCTCTCGCGCTCTCTCTCTCTCTCTCTCTCTCTCTCTCTCTCTCTCTCTCTCTCTCTCTCTCTCTCTCTCTCTCTCTCTCTCTCTCTCTCTCTTTCATCCATCAGGGGGCTTGAACTCAGGGCCTGGGCACTGTCTCTGAGTTTTCTTGCTCAAAGCTAGCACTTTAGCTCTCCCATTTTGAGCCACAGCTCCTATTTTCTGATAGTTAAATGGAGATAAGAGCCTCAAAAAAAAAGTCTCTCAGACTTTCTTGCATGGGCTGGTTTTGAACCCCAATCCTCAAACTTCAGCCTCCTGATTAGCTAGGCTTGCAGGCATGAGAAGCTACCAGTGCCTGGATGAGATTTACATTTCATTTAGAAGGTTAAGCAATCAATTTTTTCTTTTTTTTACATTTTATTGTAATGTATGGAGATGTTACAGTTATATTCGTCAGATAGAAGGTGCATTACTTTTCATTTTTTGATACCCCTTCTCATGTTTTTGTCTCCATTTCCCTCCCCTGCCCCCTCCCAATCATCTTGTTTTCCATCTTCCCTTTCCTATTTCAAATAAACATATATACAATATACCAGGTAACAAAGTCAGATACTGTAACAAACAATATGAGATTAACCAAAGGGCAACAAAAGAGAAGAGAAATAACATAGTACATTAAGAACAACAATCACAAGATAAAGCTCTTGTTTCCATATCCTAGAGATCCTTTCATTTAGTTTCATCCTATATGACCCTATGTATCTAGGTTTTGAGCTATTGTAATCCTCTACTAGAAGAGTCCTAGATGTATTAATTATTAGAAATGAGGAAAAACATTGAGCCTATGTTCCTTTGAGTCTGGCTTACTTTACTTAATATGATTTTTTCCAAGTCTTTCCATTTCCCTACAAATGGGGCGATATCATTCTTTCTGATATCATCATACAATTTCACTGTGTATAAATACCACATGTTCTTGATCCAATCATCTACTGAGGGATATCTGGTTGGCTCCATATGCTATGGTAAATAGTTAAGCGATCAATTTTTCTATAGCACATAGAAACTATATAGAGGACATTGATCAACATGCATTGTACTGATAAACCAACATGTTGAATTGAAACTCCTTTATACTATTTTAAAATAATCTCTAAATTAAAATAACATAAAAAGACACTAAGCAAATCAACAGAAAGGAGGCAATCATTAACTCCAACAAAATCAAAAAAGTATCAAAATAAAAATGATACAATATGGTTCAAATATAAGCATCTATTTAATCACAGTAATTGCAAATATTGATTGTTATTGTACTGAAAGGTATGAAGTGTCTTAGTGAGTCTGAGGTATTATACTAAATTAGCAGGGATTGGGGGGGGTGAGGATATTTACACACATTTAATTCTTACTTCTAGAGGCTGGGATTCTCGACATAAAGATGCTAGTGAGGGTTTTATTCTTGGTTTGCAGAGATATACATGATCTGTGCTCACATGGTAAAGAGACAAGACTTTTTATGACTTCTTTTAATGACACTAATCTCATAAACCAGGGATTCACTCTCTTAACCAAATCCTCTGCCTCCAGCTGTTGTCACATCAGCAATTAGGACGCCAATAAACAAATCTGTGGAGAATGTACATATTCAGGCCATAGCACAAAGGAAAGACCTCGTTGCTACACTGGAAACTATATCTAACCCTAAACAAAAAGCAATGGCATAGTAATTGAGTATTAAATATAAAGGGAACTATAAAAATTTCAAACTTTCTAAGAAGAGAATTGGAATATAATCATGATTATATATTATAACTGTATAATATATTTACACACATATATGTATATGTATATATATATATATATATATATACTTGTGACCAGTATTATCCACAAAAACGGTGTAGGAGATTGTTCTTGGCTTTTATTCTGAAGCTGTCTCTAGGATTTCAAGGTGACAAGCTAGAGTAATTTCAAGGACTAGAGGCTTCAAAGCCACAGGAGCAGACTATCTGGCAATTCATCCAATAGGAGAGAATTTCTGGGAAGCTGCCATTCTAGGTTTAAACCAGTGGCAGGGAAGAACAAGCTCCTGATGTTCTAGCAGTCCTCAATTGTCTTTGTTGCTTTCTGCTTCCAAAGACCTGAAGTTCTCAAGCTCACCAATCTAAGTGAAGACAGTCTCCCCTCCCCAGTTACTGACAGTCTTGGAAGTTGTTTCTGAGATTACTGGGCCTATTTTAAGAATCCACAGACCACATTCCTTCACCTAGTACCCTGTGGCATCAGTGGGCAACTATCTTCACCTCAGGAAATGGCATTCCTAAAGTCAGTGCAGTGTGGACTCCGAAGCTTCTGCTCAGTTCTTTGTAATCACCTAAATGCTTACCTCAAGTCTCCTATCAGGTGGTAGGAATGGGCTGCAAATTGTGCTTTCCTATTAACTGAAACCTTGACTCTCAAGCTTGTATGTAATTCTAGACTTTGCCAGGGAGGTTTAAGGCTCTGTTGGCAACATATTCCAGTCACAAACCTTTCTTTACAGGTAGATAATATTCTACTTTGTGATCTTCTCCTTTGACCTCCATTGAGTCCAATGGAAATCTCTCTGGAGTATTTCTATTCTCCACTGTAGGTGTTGATAAACATTTCCTTTTTCATGAATATTTCAGTTTTCCAGATATTTTCATAAAGGAATATTCACATACTAAAGGCAGCAAAACATAGAGATAGTAAGCAGAGGTTGGAAACAAGGTTCAACTGCATATTACAAAAACTCAAGAAAAGATTTGACTCAATAATATCAAAGTGTACCCATCCTTACCTGAAGGCAACGTTAAATATACAGAGCTAGCATACTAGCCTTTTCCCTATATTGACCGTAGGAAGTGGTCACTGTAGCATTACACCACTAAGTGTATATGAAGATTGTAGTATTCTCAGGATATAATAACGAGTAGTAAAAACACAGGAAAGAATTCCATTGTGTATAAATACTATGCTGCTGTCAGAAAGAATGATATCACCCCATTTGTAAGGAAATGGAAAGACTTAGAAAAAAATCATGTTAAGTGAAGTAAGCCAGACTCAAAGAAACATAGGCTCAATAGTCTCCCTCATTTGTCATAATCAGTAGGAACTTTGGGCTCTCCTAGCAGAGATTTACAATAGAACAAAATCTAGATACATAAGTCCATATAGTATGACGCTAAATGTAAAGGCCTCCAGGATAAGGAAACAAAAGCCATATAATGAGTGATTGTTGTCCTTGATGTACTATGTTATCTCTCATCTCTTTTACTGTCCCTTGGTTATCTCATATTGTTCCAATATTTCACCTTATCTGATATATTTTATATATGCTTAATTGGTTGTTTGAAATAGGAGAGCAAAGGGGAGGAAATCAAGTTGTGCGGGGGGAGGGGGGAATGGAAAACAGGACATGAGAAAGGGTATCAATATTTGTGAAGTAATGTACCTTCTATCTGATGAATATAATGTAACCCTTCTATTAATTACAATAAAAATATATGAAAAAAAGAACACAGGACAGAGAAAACACAAGCTATGCTACTAACGATCTAAAAACAAGCATGTCATCTGTGGAATATTTCAAAATCAATTTCAGGAGATAAATTCTATCCCCAGTCTGTCTAACACCAAAACTCTATGATGAGTGCTAATAGCAGGCTTTAAGTCCATTTTATGCATGAGTTATAGTGAATATATCATATAAAACAATGGAAATGGGAAGGCCCTAAAAATGTAAAGTCTCCTTGACTTGAACCAACAGATTCCAATAAACGCGAACATCATAATGTGACATCTTTATGCCGGATCCAACTGAAAGGCAATTTCTGCAACTGCTGATTAGGCAATTACGTCACAAGGTGTCTCTAAAGATATGTTTATTTTTTCAAATATATTTTATTGTAATTGTAATTAATAGAAAGGTTAAATTATATTCACTAGACGAAGGTGCATTACTTCACAAATATTGATACCATTTCTCATGTCTTGGTCCCCATTCCTCTTCCCCCACCCCTGCCCCTCATCTTGTTTCCCCCCTTCCCTCTCCAATTTCAAATAACCAAATAAACATATATACAATATATCACATAACAAGGTAAGATATTGTAACAATATGAGATAACCAAGGGACAGCAAAAGAGATGCGAGATAGCATAGTACATTAAGGACAACAATCACTCATTATATGGCTTTTGTTTCTATATCCTGGAGGTCCTTACATTTAGCTTCATCCTATATAGCCTTATGTATCTAGGTTTTGCTCTATTGTAAATCTTTACTAGGATAGCCCAAGATTTCTACTGATTATGACAAATGAGGGAGACTATTGAGCCTATGTTCCTTTAAGTCTGGCTTACTTAACATGATTTTTTCTAAGTCTTTCCATTTCTTTACAAATGAGGTGATGTTGTTCTTTCTGATGGCAGCATAGAATTCCATTGTGTATAAATACCACATCAACTAAGGGACATCTAGGTTGGTTCCATATCTTTGCTATGGTAAATAGTGCTGCAATGAATATTGTTGTCCTAGTGGATTTAATATGACCTTGTTTCTGGACGAGTGGGTAAATGCCAAGCAGTGGAATTGCTGGGTCATAGGGGAGCTCTATATTCAGTCTTATGCTTTCCAAAGTGGTTGAACGAGTTTGCATGCCCACCAACAGTGTATTAGTAATCCCTCCCGGCCACATCCCCTCCAGCATCTGTGTTATTAGATTTCTTGATCCTGGCAATTCTAATTGGACTGAGGTGAATCTTAGGAGTTGTTTTGATCTGCATTTCTTTTATGGCCGGAGATGTTGAGCATTTCTTCATGTGTCTTAGGCCATTCTTACTTCTTCTTCAGAGAAGACTCTCCTTAAGTCTTTGGCCCATCTTTTAATGGGATGGTTGTTTCTTTGGCATTTAGATATGGAGTGATTCAATTTTTGATATATTTTAGATATCAGGCCTTTATCTATTCTATAGTTATTGAAGATCCTCTCCAACTCTATAGGCTTTCTAGTTAATTTTCTAGCCATGACCTTTGCTATACAGAAGCTCTGCTGTTTAATGCAGTCCCACGTAGTCCAGACTTTCTTGAATTTGTTGTGTTTCTTGGTCCTTGTTAAGAAAGTTTCCACCTGTTCCAAGGAGACTTAGTGTACCTCCTATTCCTTCTTGTAAAGTTTTCAGTGTATCTGCTTTTACCTCTCGGTCTTTGATCCATTTGGAGTTAATCCTGTGACAAGGTGACAAAGAAGGATCCAACTTTAGTTTTCTACAGGTGCTTAACCAGTTCTGCCAGCACCACTTGTTGAAGAGGCCGTCTTTCTTCCATTCTATTTTTTTGGCCATAGGTCTGTGGGTTAATATCTGGGTCCTCCATTGGTCTTCAGGCCTGTTCTTGTGCCAGTACCAAGCTGTTTTGGTCACTTAAGTATGGTATTGAAATTCCTTCTGCGCTGTTCTTTCTGCTAAGAAGTGTTTTTGCTATACGGGGTCTTTTATTTTTCCATATGAAATTTTGGATTGCCTCTTCTATTTTTTTAAAGAATAACATTGAGATATTAATGGATATTGCGTTGAATTTGTAGATAGCCCTTGGCAAGATGACCATTTTCACGATGTTAATTCTTCCAATGCAGGAGCATGGGAGGTTTTTCAATTTCCTCAGTTCTGCTTTAATTTCCTTTTTTAGGGTTTAAATTTTTCATCAAAAAGGTCCTTTACATTCTTAGTTAAGTTAATTCCTAGTTATTTTATTTTCTTTGAGGCTATTGCAAAAGGAGTTGCTTTCCTGATTGTTGTTTTCTTCCTCTCATTGTTGGCATATAAGAAGGCAATTGATTTTTGAGTGTTAATTTTATACCCTGCTACCTTGCCAAAGTTTTGAATCAGCTCAAGCAGCTTATGAATGGAGTCTATAGGGTTCTTTAAATACAGAATCATGTCATCTGCCAAGAGGGAAACTTTCACTTCCTCTTTCCCTATTTAGATCCCCTTTATGCTTGCTGCTTCGCTTATTGCTCTGGCTAGGAATTCTATTACTATGTTAAAGAGGAGTGGAGAGAGTTGGCATCCTCGTCTCATTCCTGATTTTAGAGGAAATGGCTTTAGCTTTTCGCCATTAAGTATAATGCTAGCTGTGGGTTTGTCATATGCAACTTTTATTATACTGAGGAATATTCCATGGATTCCTAGTTTCTCCAGAGCTTTTAACATAAAGGGGTGTTGGATCTTGTCAAATGCTTTTTCTGCATCTATTGAGACAATCATGTGATTCTTGTCCTTGCTCCTGTTGATGTGTTGAATTATATTAATTGATTTGCATATGTTGAACCAGTTTTACATCCCTGTGATGAATGTTGTTTGATCATAGTGTATAATTTTTTGATGAGTTGTTGAAAATGGTTGGCCAGTATTTTGTTGAGAAGTTTTGCATCAATATTCATCAAAGGAATGGGTATATAGTTCTCTCTTTGATGAATCTCTGTCTGGTTTGGGGATGAGGGTTATAGTGGCTTCGTAGAATGAGTTTGGCAAAGAGCCTTCATTGTCAATTTCATTGAAGAGCTTGAGGAGTATTGGTGTGAGCTCTGCTTTGAAGACCTTACAGAATTCAGCTGTGAATCCATCTGTCCCTGGGCTTTTCTTGGATGGAAGGTCTCTTATTGCCATTTTTATTTTCAGTGCTTGAAATAGGTCTATTTAGTTGGATTAGGTCTTCTTGGTTCACTGTGGTTATGTTAATATTGGCTAGAAATTCATCTATTTCTTCTAGATTCTCAAATTTGTTGGCATGAAGGTTTGAAAAGTATTCTCTTATGATGCTTTGGATCTTTGTAATGTCTGTCCTGGTATTACCATTCTCATCTGTGATTTTATTTGGGTGTGCTCCCTTCTTTTTTTGGTAAGATTTGCTAAGGATCTATCAATTTGGTTAATTTTTTCAAAGAACCAATTCTTTGTTTCATTGACTCTTTCTATATTTTTTTTACTCCAATTCATTTAATTCTGCTTTCATTTTAGTAATTTTCTTCCTTCTAGTGGGATTAGGGTTGGTTTGTTGCTCTTTTTCCAGAAGCTTAAGGTGAGACATTAAATTGTTGGTTTGCAATTTTTCCAATTTCTTATTGTAAGACTCAGATCTATAATTTTTCCTCTGAGGACTGCCTTTGCTGTGTCCCAAAGGAGCTGGTATTTTTGTGCTCCTTTTTTGTTAAATGTCATAAACTGTTGAATTTCTGTTCTGATCTCCTCGATGACCCATTGGTGATTCAACAATATGTTGTTTAATCTCCATAAGTTATAGGATTTTTGTTGGTGGAGATTGGTGTTCAGTTCCAATTTGATTCCCTTGTGGTCTGAGAGAATGCAGGGAATAATTTCAGTGTTTCTGAATCTGCCCAGGTTTGTCTTATGGCCTAAAATATGGTCTATTTTGGAAAATTTTCCATGTGCTGCTGTAAAAATGTATAATGTGATGTTGCTGGGTGAAATAATCTGCAGATGTCTGTTAGATCTAGTTGATCTATACAGTTGTTCAATTCTAAGGTTTCTCTGTTCAGTTTTTGCCTGGTTGATCTGTCCATAGGTGAGAGTGGTGTGTAAAAGTCACCAACAATCACTGTGTTTCAATCTATATGTGGTTTTAGTGAAAGTAAAGTTTGCTTGACCAAGTTTGGTGCTCCAGGATTAGGTGTGTAAATGTTTAGGATGGTTATGTCCTCCTGGAGGAGAGATCCCTTTATAAGTATGTAATAACCTTCTTTGTCTTTTCTCACTAATTTTAATGTAAAGTCTATTTTATCTGATATGAGGACGGCAACTCCAGCCTGTTTATAGGGGCCATTAGCTTGATAAACTTTGTTCCAACCCCTCACTTTCCAAAAAATGTTTTTTTGGGGGGGCAAGATGTGTCTATTGAAGACATCAGAACAATGGATCTTGCTTTTTTTGTTTTGTTTGTTTGTTTGTTTGCCAGTCCTGGGCTTGAGCTCAGGGCCTGAGCACTGTCCTTGGATTTTTCTCAAGGCTAGAACTCTACCACTTGAGTCTCAGCACCACTTCTGGCTTTTTCTAAGTATGTGGTACCAAGGAATCAAACTCAGGTCTTTCGTGCATGCTAGGCAAGCAGTCTACCACTAGGCCAAACTCCCAGACCTGGATCTTGCTTTTTGATCCAGCTAGACAGTCTATCCCATTTAATTGGAGAGTTAAGTCCATTGATATTGAGGGTTAAGAATCAAAAATATTTACTAGTTCCTGCCATTTTTAAAAGCTTTATTGGGCACTGTGGCTTAACAGTTCTTTCGGTAATTAGCTGATATGATTTTTAGGTGCCATTTCTTTGTCAGTACCATGTTTGTATTGGTTTTCAATATGTAGAACATCTTTGAGAATTTTCTGTAATGCTGGTTTAGTTGCTATGTAATGCTGTAACTTTTCCTTGGAAGGAATGTTTTTATTGTTCCCTCAGTTATGAATGACAGCTTAGCTGAGTACAGTATTCTTGGTTGGTAGTTATTTGTCTTAAGGGCATGGTATATATCCTTCCAGTCTCTTCTTGTTTGCATGCTCTCTGCTGAGAAATCTGTGGTTATTCTGATTGGTTTACCTTTGTCGGTGACTATTTTCTTTTCTCTGGCTGCTTTTAGGATTCTTTCTTTGGCCTCTATTGATTCTGTATGGATTATAATGTGACAGTGGGATGTCCTTTTCTGGTCAGGTCTGTCTGGGGTTCTAAAAGAATCTTATATTTGTATGGGCCTGCCCTTCTGGATATTCTCTAAGATGATTCCCTGAAGTATATTTCCAATACCATTGACCTCTTTATCCAGGTCCTCCTCAATATCAATTAGCCTTAAATTAGGCTTCCTAATTGCATCTTGGAACTCCTGAAGCATTCTCTCATATTTCCTAGATTTGGTTTGAATCATTTTCTGTTCTTTCACTATAACAACTAGATTATCTTCAACTGCAGAGATTCTCTCTTCTGCATTGTCTAACCTGCTAAAAATACTTTCTACTTCTTCCTTCATCTCCCTTGCTTCCAATTTCTCATTTTTGATGCCTTGCATCTCTTGTTTTAGAACATGTATGGACTTCTTTAACTCTTTGATTTCCATTGAGTGGTTAGCTCGAAGCTTACTCTCATTGGACATTTGTTGGAATTCTGTCAGCTTTTTGTTTGTGGATTCTATGAATTCCACCATTTTTCTTTCTCTAGATTCCTCATGTTCACATAAATCCTTTATTATGGCCTCCTTTATGGCTTCCTCATGTTCATGTATCACCTTCTTTATGGTTTCATCTCGTTTAGATAAGGCTTCCTCACGTATCTCTTTCTGCATGTTTTCAAACTTTTCATTAATCATTGCATTTGTGTTGCATTTAGAGGACTCTCCTCTAGTTTTTTCATTGACTGCTCCATTACCTGCTTATATTGGGTGGGAGATGCTATTCCTTGATTTGCCATTTTTTTTTACTTTCTTGTTTGCCCATTTGAAAATGGGAGCAAGATTAATATGACACAAGATTACAATTTGTAAGATATAACCAACCTAGAGCTGTTTCGCTGGCCAGACAATAGATGTTCACAATTTTGGATTGGTATTATCACTGTCTCTCTCTTTTTGTGCACTTATAGACAAATCTAATACCACCACCAGTCACCATTTCATGACCAAAAAAATAAACTCCTCAATCCAACCTCTATTGTGTTTAAGTCCCTCTGGACCTATAGTATAATTGAACACCTAGATATACAGTATTGATCAACAACCATCAACTGTAGATCTATGCATTATAATAAAAGTTGAAGGATGAACAGAGGACCAGAGATAGAAAAACAGTATGAAAGACAAGACGGGAGGTAAGAAAAGAGTGATGTAGGAGTGTAGGATTAATATAGTAATGAAGAAAAGGGATAAGTGTAAGTATAACTGACCTAAGGTGATAGAAAGGTAAAATAGTTGAGTTCAAAATTTAGAAAAAATAAGGTAAAGCTTATGAAAATAAGAAGAGTAATAATAAGAATATATAAAAAAAAGAAGAAGGTATGTATAGGAGAGTTCAATGATAAAAAAATTTTTAAAGTAAAAATAAACAAAAGAAAAGAAAAATAGTGGGGGGAGATCCCACAAAATTGTGAGCTCTTAGACAAGAAATACTGGGATTAAAAACTAACAGATTAAAAGCAGGTGACTGTATCAAAAAAATTTTATTTGTATCCAGTCTGTACCCAGTGCTGTCACTATATTTCTAGGAACAACCACAATGACAGAAGGAAAGTGGGGGGGAAAAAATGGAAAGAATAATAACAATTAAAAAAATAAGAACACATAAAAATGCAAATGAAAAATGGTGGAAAAAAGGGGGGTGTTCTTCAGTTTGCTTTTTTTTTGGGGGGGGGACGGGGTATGAAACTTGTGTCTCAACTAAATTCGGGATCCAAACACTTCAAAAAGTCTTTTTTCTCCTGCGATTTAGCTTTGTGGTTTTTCTGCTCCATTTCCTTGAGGGGCAGAAAAAAAGGGCAGTGGAGCCACGAGTGGCTTTGTTTACCAGGAGCCTGGCCCCACCCAGGAGGAGGAACTTCCGCTAGCACCAGTTGCAGACATCGGGCTAAGCTTCCTCTGGGAAATCCTTTGCCGTTTTGAATGATGGCGCTGCCAGCACCACTTCTCAGGCTCCAGTTGGTTTGGCAGGTCTTTGCCAGCAGTCAAGATGGTGCTGCTCTCGGCAGGTATGGGAAGGGATTCCCTCCCAATGCCATTCCACGAGCAGACATGGAAAAGTCTCCATGGAGGTACTCACAAATTGCTGGGTTTTCTGGTTCCGTGAAGCTGGCAGGTCCACACACGGCCTGATGATGGCTCTGGGCTCACACAGGCTCTGTGTGGTTCTGTCTGGAGCTGGCAGGTCTGCACTGTCGCGAAGCACTGTCCTGCTCAGGTTCAGGAGGGAGGCTTTATCTCTGCAGTGGCTCCAAGCGGCTGGCGCCATTCCACGCTATCTTCTTGCTCTGGTTTCCTGCCTTTTTCCTCTCTGACTGAGTTCTCTGTGGTGCTAAAGCTTACTTAGGATCCATCTTTGGGTTTGAACTTTCCCCTACGATGCTAGAACTGGTATCTTGGTGAGAGCTCAGAAAGACTCACACTGAACTGCCACTATCTTCTGCTGATCTCCTAAAGGTATATTTCTACAGCACAGTTTAGTTATGTATTTTTGGTGATGGAGGTATTAGTGTTTAAACTGAGACAGTTCTGCTTGCTAAGCAGGCACTCTACAGCTACAAACCCATCCTTTTACACTTCAGTTCAATTTTATATTCAATTTGATGCTTTGCTCAAGACAAACTCAAAACCCCTACTTCCACCTTCCAAGTAGATGAATGCCGGGGCCAACCAGCATCAAACCAGGGTTCGCAGATTGGGGTTCCTGAAATAGGGGCCAAGGACTAGGAAGAAAAAGAAGAGAGACAGACACACCGGGTCCGGGATGTCCGCAGTCCAGGCAAAGACTGCCGAGACTGCTGCGTTTATTTTCCACTCCCCTTTCTTCCCTCCTCCTCTCCCAGGGAACCTCCAGGTGTTACATTCATATGGTAATTCTCAGGTCATTTACATAGAATAGGGCCAGAAAGCAATAAGACAATATAGCCATCGTCTGATGCAAGTCAAGGTACAGTTTGATTCCACTCTGGCTCCCAACAGATGAAAGTAAAAATGTATGCCACCATGGCTGTAGTACAAAGTTTATTTTTGTTCACTACTGGGGCTCATACTACTTCAGAGGCTGATATCTGAGGATCACAGTTCGAAGCCATCCTGGACAGGAAAGTCGATGAAACTATTATTTTGCATTAATTACCCAAAGCAAAAGAAAACAAAAAGAGCTGGAAGTAGAGCATCTGTGACTCAGGGGGTAAAGCTCTAGCCTTGAGCAAAAGTCTCAGGAATAACACCCAGTCCCTCAGTTCAAGCCCCAGAAATGGACCCATAACAAATACATCATCCCCTTTTATTGATTTATACTTCCTTTGTAAATAATATCATCCAATTTTTCACTGATCCCAGAAACTGAACCCCCTATGTGAATAGGCCACCCTACCCACTCTCCCCTGGTCCTCTCAGCTTCAGAGCCTTCTTTCTAACAACTTGAAAGAGCTAGGGGACAAAAGGAGAATTTGAGAAATTTGAGCTAGCTAGAAATGGAGGCTGTGTCCTCAACATTTCCACGTGTGGCCCACATGACAGCCTAAGTGCAACATATGGGTCAACCACACTGTGGAAATGGTTTCTGCCACTGGTGCAGCCTGATACTTTGATTGCATTGTGGTTGCACTAAAAGCCCTAATGCAGAGGTCTGTGGATTCTTCTCTTTACTGTGTGGTTTGAACCAGGCAGAGGAGGAGGAGACTTTGGAAATAAAAATGGCCCAGTACACCCTAACAGCTGTATAATTAGGCAAAACAGACTAGCGCTTACAGCATTTGTCATTCAACAGTTGTTCACACTCCAGGTTCCTTAGCCAGGTGCTTTGAACAACGAGGTGATGATAATGTCTTCATGTGTCCTGAGCCCAAAGAATATGCAAGCTCTCATAGTCCAGGCAGAAAACCCACTGTTTTGTTTTCTCAGTATTCACTGTTCTTTGCTTGCCATAAAAATTGACTGTGTTTTGTGAGGAACTTTCAGACAAGGCCAAAAAATATACTCAATGAAAGAAGAACTCTAAGAGAGATCTGTATAATTTTGTTCATCAATAGTGAAATTCAAGAAGGTGATACCCTATGTGAAAAGAAAGATTAAATGCCAACCCACAGAAGGTAGACTGAAACGAAGTATGAACAGTTCCTGATGCAATCTCGCCCTGTATGGCTTCCACTGATCCAGAAATGGAAGACTGTCTCCTGACTTTAAAAAGACAAAATGTCATGTGTGGCTATTACCTTAAATTAAGTACTGTAAGCAATTCTCTGCTTAGCACCAAACCAATGCTGTTTTCCCTTCTGGCTGTACCTAGAAATAATAGCAAACTGCTCATGATTCTTTACAAGGATTTCTTAGACACCACACTTGGCCTGCCTGCTCTATTAAAGCTTTTTTCTATTTTTTACTGTGCTCATTCTCCCTGCAACCACATACCAGAATATTTGCTCTGCCCTTGGTCCCTCAGATTAAAATTCAACCAACTTATGTCTCTATCCCTAGTCTCTTTTGTTTTAAACTATGTTGTCTGTTGGCCTATTTTCATTTTGCTTCCTTTAGCAGTGCTCCACATTGTATGGCCTACTAGTAAAAAAAATGCTGTTAATTTTGTCCCATCTTGCCTTCAGCTTTTAATATCCCCCAAACTGTGGTAATAATGCTCTGGACTTCAGATGCCTTGCAGCAATCTCTTCCAGCAATAATAACCTAAAGATCAAGTGCATTTGAATTTTGCTTTGCAATTGATTTCTGTTTTGAGAATTAACTCAGCTCATACTCATTAAATGTGTTCTGTACCCACAGTGATAGCCTTAAACACTGTCCCTGTGTATTCCATAATCTGTCTCCTGTCTATATGGGCATCAGATCAAAGATTTATCAGCAGATTCTCTCTGCAGAGAATTGGAAAGCAAAAGCAAATTGGAGTTGTTCAAAAATCTGCCATGGCATCTGGAATTGGCTTCTGTGAGTTTGGGAGCTAGAAAGGCAGCCATGCACATAAAGAAGCGAGAAGCCTGTATATGGACAGACATGATGAAGTGTGATTAGAGAATATGATCCAAGAGACATGTGGACTCCAAGAAAGCAAGAAAAGATGGAAGACAGCACACTCCGCTCTTGAACACTCTCCAGTTCCTGTTCTTCTCCCTCAGGGACTCACCACTTCATGCTCTGGGAGATTCCCTTTTGACCTAACAGTAACTTATAAGGGTTTGGTCACTCTGCTTAAATTACTTGTATTGGGATTCTGTTGCTTTTTTGTGACCAGAAAGTGAAACTTTTATTATTCGAAACTTTTCAGAGAAGAGTTTTCCGTTTTGAGAACTATATTGATAGCCTGTTGGATTCGGTCTGGGGAGATACAGCAGGTGTGAAGACAATAAAGGAAAATATTTCAATCTTGAGGAAAGTAGGATATTGATCCTCCTGATAGAAATAAGATAGAGATGAGGAATAAGCAGGAAGCATACAAACAGTCAATCAAAGGCATGAGGCTGCTGCATTTCAGGGTCCAGTTCCCTGATGGTGGAACTGGAAGCCATTGTAAGGATGATGATACCTAAGCTTTACCTGAAAATCTTTGCATCTCCAATGAAAACATCTCCTAGTCAACATCTTTCACCCCACCAATTCCCACCCCACCCCATACTCTACACCTGCTTGTGCTTTGCTTGTCTGTGACATTTTGTAAAAATTGAACAATGAGCGGAGCTTCATATCAGTCTGTTATGGTATGGAATTAAAATAGCACACAAAGGAGCAGGGGCTGAGAGAGGAGACAGGCATAATCTTTTGGTCTGAATTTTCATTTCTACATAATATGAAATAAGGAGTAATTTTGATTTTATTAGGATCTGGGGAACTAGCAAGGTACAAGACAACCTACTCCCACATATGGCACCTTGACACAGAAGGAAACCACAGAGCTAGTGGTTCACTCTGAATTTCCATTGCCTTTCTCATGTGGAACAGGCCAGGACTTTAAAAATTATCAAAGCTTCTGTTGAAGCAGGTTGTAAGAAACTCACATGAAAAGTGCCCATTCCACACTCTGAAGACAATAGGACACATGAGTCTGATAAATCCCTCTCATTTTATTACCTTAGATTATATCTTCTATACTCCATTATACCTCTGTATGAACATCTAGTTTATTAAGCAACATAAAAATACATAGTTTTCTCTGGTTACTTGGATAATTGTTTCCTAATAGAAGCTTTTACATCTCATAAAACTTATACAAAATAAATGTGTGTACTTTCCTCTTGGTAATCTGTTTTTTGTTATAAAGGACTCAGCATTAATTTGAGTTGGAAAGAAAAATCATTTCTTCTCACCTACTTAGCATTGCATTTCAAGTGAACCTAAACTCAGACGTAGCACCTCCTCTGCTCGTAAATTCATTTGACTTACAATCTTCTTAAGTATTTCTGTATTTGATTCGAGTCATTGTGGATATAAAAATCTCAGTACATTCTATAAGCAACACATGAAACACATTGTTCACAAAGGGTTCTGAGATGGTCGGAAATAGTGGATAGAGAAATAACTATGATAAGACACCGTTGAGACAAATTTACCAAATGGATGGCATGAACCTGGAGGAAAAATAAATTAGGATTGAGACTTCATATTTAAAAACAACCTTTTTTCTCTTGATTTGCAAAACAGATTCATGCTAGTGTTTAAGTTAGCAAACTCATCTAATGCGTTTAAAATAGTATGTAGTTTCACAAAATTGACTTATAAGTAACTTTTCAGGAATCCATTTATTGATTGAAGAGCGGTATCCCTGCTAGGCAAAGCACTACAAGGAAAAAATTCCAGTCTATTATTTCTGAGCCCATCTAGCGGGCATTTTTGTTTGTTTTACAGCTTTCCCTCGATTTGATTTACATTTATGAGTCAGTCAAAGAGAGATGATGTGAGATGGTTTTACTTTTATGTGTAAAAGGAACCGCACCAACCACAAGTAGTACAGCATTGCCATAACTGACTTACATGGGTCTCTGCAGCCGAGTGAAAATTAAAAGACAGTATTGCCCCTGCCTTTACTTTTAGTAGTGAAATCAAGCCGAAAGGGTGCCTACTGGACCATTCAATTGCAAATGTGAAGTTGAGATTGCTCCTACAGTGGTTTCTAGTACTAATGCAACTCCAGCCAATTGAAATATGATCAGCATCAGTTGTGTTGGGATGGTCATTTGTGTCACCGCACTAGCTTCTGCTATGACCTCAGTCAGCCACCATCTTTTTAAGTGGCCTCATACATCCCTTCCATCATTCCATCCCAAAATATACGTTATTGTGACAATGTCAAGTTGAGATTTAGATGAACCTACATCCTTTCCTAAACAAGTGGAGAGGCTCAACAAGACATATTTGCTTCCAGTTACTTAAAAGAATGCACCAATTTTAATTTGGTAACTACAACTATCATGAATTACATACATACAAACACACACATATACAATTTCCATTGCTCAAATGAGCAATGCACAATTTAAAGGCAGCTAGAATAAATTGTTATAAAATCCTGTGCAAGCAGGGTAACCGTAGCTCACAAAGTTAGTCTGAGCGGGCCGGTCTGCAGGACTCTTATCTCTAATTAACCATCAACAAGCCAGAAGTCAGCCAAAAAAGCTGTAGGTCAAAAAGCTACTGAGGTACTGGATTTAAAACCCAGGACCAGACCAGCCTACACACACACACACACACACACACACACACACGCACGCACGCACGCACACACCTGGATTTGCACAGCAATTTGAAAATTACATTTCACATTTCACACACTTTTCGGATTCTTCTTTGTAGAGTCTAGCAATTCTAGGCTGGAATTCCACAGGGAACAACCCCTGTAGCTAAGATGGAAAGTCCTCTCAGCCGGGATATGAAATCTCTTAGTTTTGCCACAGTCCTCCCCACACCCCAATACCTTCCATTCTGCCCACATCACAAATTTCTTTTCCTACCCTGCACTTGGGTTTGCAGTTTCTATACTCCAATGTTCAAAGAGAATCTTTCAGAAGACACACAGAAGGAAAATGTTGACTTTTTTGTCCTGCAACACAATTTTTATCTACTTAATTGGTCTTAATTAATTTAATTTACAAAATATACAAGTTTGTTTGACGAACAGTAGAAAGAAAAGCAGAACAGCTTGGTACTTGGCTTGAAGAGGTTTTGTTTGTGTTTTTGTTTCTTGGTACCACTCTTTGGGCTTTTTTGAATAGTTTGTTGGAGATAAGAGTCTCAAGGAGCCTGGCTCACACCTAGCTACACAGGAGGCTGAGATCTGATGTTCAACGTTCAAAGCCATCTCAGGCACAAAAAGCCCTGAGACTCTTATCTTCAATTAGCCTCTAGAAAACAGGAAGTGAGGCTTGGCTCTAAGATAGGGGAGTAGCCTTGAGCTGAAGATCTCAGGGACAGCGCCCTGGCCAAGTTCAAGCCCCATGACCCACCCACCCCTCAAAAACAGAGTCTAATGGAGATTCCTTCCCAAGCTAACTTCAAACCACAATCCTCAGATCTCAGCCTCCTGAGAAGTTAGGATTACTGGCCTGAGCCACTAGTGCCTGGCTTGAGGAGTGTTTTGAAGTAGTAAAACATTATGACTTTGATTTAAAGTTTATGAGGAAGTTTAAATTACTGGTAGTACCAGCTGCATTTGGAAAACAGAGGCTAATTATTTTTAGGTAAAACTCAATGGAATGAAATATTGTATATATTCAGTAGTGTTAACTTTTCATAGTTATATATTTGTTATAGAACACCTTTACTATTAAAATTCCTGCACTAGAATAACTTTGATTATACATTTAAGATCTTTAATTCTTGGTCCCTTCTTTTCCCATTAAAAGAGCTGTTACATGACGCACACTTTCCAGAGAGTTCTTCTATTGCTCCTTGGCAAAATATATTGTGTTAGAGGACCTGGCTTTCTTAGCAAAAATGTGATTTCTTTACTCAATTAAGTATTGCAATATTTTATATTAAGATTTCCCTGGTATGTTCAAAGTATGCCTTATTGTGGAAATCTGATTTTTATGTAACTCTTAATTGTTATGTACTTAATAAAACATAACAGAATGACACAAGACTATTGGGAGCTCCAAGTTCCTGAGACACCATGTCATTTTTTTTCCTTTTCAGATAAATGATAAGTTCCATTGTTCTCTTACTTGACTAGGAAAAGCAAGAGCTGAGTTCACATGGCAAATTAATGACGGGAGGAAAGAAATTTTCTGGACGGAAGACTTACAAAGCAATGTTGGTAACCTCCAAATCTAACCTTCTCTGTAAACCAATTCAAAACAAGGTTCTCTGTACAGATAAGTTACAGTTGTAGACTCTATCACTTGGGGCAGGTTATAATTATTGAAGACAGATTGTCTTCTAATGATGAAGTGTTAGCTGTGTGAACTTATCTTTTTAAGTCTCAGAATTCTCAGCCATCAAATGGATGTGATGCTTTTTTTTCACCACTGTGACAAGACTTGTGTAAGATAATATGATTGCAAATCTCTGCTACTGTAGACTAACCTTGTGCTAAGCCAACAGTTAGAGTAATTATTACCTACCATTGACTCAGTAGTTCTCAGACTTAACAGAATCATCCAGAGACCTTCTTAAAATGCCCATCTTTAAATCTCTTCTTTATAGCTTTGTATTAATAGCTCTAAGATGAGGCCTGAAAGTTTGGATTTCTAAAAAGTTCACAGATCATGTTGCTGCCTCCAGGATATACACTTTGGTAACTACTTTCCTAACTAGTACTGTTGTTAAATCACTAGATATAGTGCCTGGCAGAGTAGGCTCTTTGAAAAATTACCAGTTCATGGGTTGGGAGTTTGGCCTTGTGGTAGAGTGCTTTCCTAGCATGCATGCAGACCTGGGTTTGATTCGTAGGTACCACATACATAGCAAAAAACCAGAAGTTGTGCTGTGGCTCAAGTGGTAGAGCTCTAGCCTTGAGAAAGCCCAAGGGCAGTGCCCAGGCCCTGAATTCAAGGCCCAGGACTGGCAAAAAAAGAAAAGAAAAGTTTCCAATTCATTTATGGCAATCCTTTCAGCAAATACAAAATTATTTAGAAGTCTTCAAAAACATCCTATTGAAAGGAGAGATAAAAACTGTAGCATCAGGTATATGTTAATCTCCATTTTATTCTGTAAACTATAGATCTGGCAAGATAATACTTGTTCAATTCAATATATTGACTTACTACTTTTGACTTCTGCTTCTATAACTAATTGTGAAATTTCCTGATTCATAGTGATTTAATGGAACTCATAAAAGATAAGCCCAACTATTTACTAAATGTATCATTTGATATAGAAGATACTTGATTGATTTTATATTACATAAGTGTATAAGTAACTGGGTCATTCAAAAATGATTGCAGGCTCTTTTCTGTGAACAAATTTTTTAAAAATGTACATAAATGTGGGTTAAGAGTAAGAGAGCTTATATGCCTAAAGCTGAGGCATGACAAATACATTGGAAAAATTGTTCACCAGGGTTCATCCTGGTAAATACATTACTTCTGCAACATGAATGTGCTCTGGAGAGTTGTTGACTCTCCTAGCATAGGAGAAAGTTTTCTTTAGACAACACCAAACTGAGTACTCTTTTCTAATGTTATTCCCTCTTCTTTCTTTTCTTGTTTTCTCTTAACACTCTTTGTTAAGTTAGCTAATTTTCCCCCAGCCTGTTAGGTTTTCAATAAATTTCCTATTGTGAATTGGGATAATAACATTCATAGAAAATTGTTTTGCATAGGTGATCTGAGTCCTTTCCTACTGTCCTTCCATTTTTATTATGATTTAGAGACAAGTTCAATGTGCTTACAGTATAAAAATGCAATCTTCCACTCCTGGAAGATTCAGAACCAGAATCACTTGCTGATACTTTACAGTCTCAACCAGCCTGTTTCATAACTGGTACTCAAAACAGAAAAGCCACTCAGAAGTATGAACATGAAAAGACATTTTTAACCTTTTGCTTTGAGAATTTAAAAACATTAGCCAATATACTAAAAAATTCCACTAAAATTCATATGGAGAACTAATACTCAAAGTTCAAAAAGAATCTTGGGAGTTACAGTCAAGACCCTTTCGATAAATACTTTTGAAGGCAACAAAAACTGAAATCACAATTTTTACAAGAGACTACCATTTGTTTAAAAAAAAAAAAAAGGACGAGGAGTGGACAGGGGATGTGGCTTAGGGGTAGAGTGCTTGCCTAGCATGTATGAGGCCCTGGATTTGATTCCTTGGTAACAATAAGCAAAATTTAAAAAAAATTGTTAAGGAAGTGTACTTTAAAAAAATCTGAGTTTAATTTATTTTCCAGCCTTTAGAAAGCACTGTATTAAATAGTACAATTGTTGAAGCGCCATATTTTGGATCCTGTGTTAATCATTGATGATGCTTATAGACAATGACAATTATGCATTATTTGCAATTTTTCATTATTAATTCACTGAGGCTTTACAACTTCATCATGGCCCTTCTGCAGCTGAAGCTCAGAGATGTTAAATAAGTTGCCTAAGGTTGCAGAACATATACGAGTGACAAGAGCCAGGATATAGACCCAAGCTTTGTATGTCAGGAGAATCTTGTTGCGAATGCCTCTTGCAGCACTGGAGGCAAAAATAAAGAAACAAATAAAGAGATCTAACTCCAAATTACATGATAAAAATGATAAAATATATTTAAACTAGGCCTAGATCTCTAGAAACTTCTCTTTTTAGCTGCTTGATGATTAAATCCCCTTTTACTCTCCTGGTAAGGTTCCTATCACACCAGGACACAAATTCTCGCAACATTCCACAATTTTGTTTATTTCTTCCAGTGGTCAGGCAGCTTTTTAGTCTTCTGAAGGCCTAACTAGAGCTGAGACAAGAGGCCACCTGGCTCCCAGCTGCTGCCCTCACACCCTGCCCTCTCCAATCTCACAGCTCTGGTAGTCCAGGAACAAAGAGAACAAACCACAGAGAAGGAAATAACTTGGAACTTTATGTTCCTCCAGCCAAAACTCCACCTCCTTTGTATTATGGCTCAATTGTATGACTTTAGACCTTCCCACAAACCAGAAAATTCCTTTCTGAATTTAGAATAATGAGGAAGGTATTGTCTCAGCAACACATTGAAGGAAAAGCTGAGCTGAATTCCATCATTTGTGTCCACTGAGATCATTTTCATGGTTCACAGTAGCCAAAGGAACCTAATGTTGCACTCAAGTCTTGCCTTTAGCAAAGTATGAATAGAAATGCCTTTGTTCATGTACTTACTCTGGATACATTGGTGGATAGCCTAGGCCAGACTGGATCCTAATATACTTTTTGTTATTGTAACTTTGCACTGCTACAAAGGAACTTTTAATCCTTAATTAAAGTTGAACTTCAGAAAACTGAAACAGTGACTATGAGTGAATAAGTGATGTGTGTGTGTGTGTGCGTGGGGGGGTGGGGGTGTGGGGGTGGTGTACTGGAGCTTAAACTCAAGACTCGTCCCTTAGCTCTTTTTTTTTTTTTTTTTTTTTTTGCTCAAGGCTAGTCCTCTCCCATTTGACCCACAGTTCTACTTTCAGCTTTTTGGTGATTCATTAGAGATGAGAATCTCATGGACTGGGCTGGCTTCAAACTAAAGCCTCAGATCTGGGAAGCCAAAATTACAAGCATAGCTAACAGTTTCCAGTTCTAGTTTTGACGGGCTCCCTATTCTTTTGTTTTTGTTTTTGGTGAGTCAAGGCAAGATCTGGGCCTGGATGCTGTCCCCTACTCTTGAGCCACAGCCCCAATTCCCATTTTCTAGTGATTAATTGGAAATAAGAGTCTCACAGCCTTTACTGCCTGGGCTGGCTTTGAACTTCAATCCTCAGATCTCAGCCTCCTGAGTAGCTAGGATTACAGGGGTGAGCCACCACATCAGGCCTCTCCATTCTTTTTTAAACTGTATTTTTTTTCATTAAGGAATTGTAAAAATGAGTTGCCTTTTAACAAGGCTGTTTCTGAATACAACCGCAACCTAATCATTGTCACCCCTTTCACCATTCTGGATGCTGGTCCGTGAGCCTGGTTTTCTTCCCAATCCAAGACAGTAATTACCCCCACCTTCTTTGCCAAGGTGTCATGTGGATTCAAGAGATCTAAAAAAATATGGGAAGAAAAGTTTCCACAAAATCAAAATCCTTAGAAAAGCGAACCACGCCGCCATTGTATACAACACCCACTCCAGCAACCCTCACTGCCAAGTGGCCAGCCAGGCCCGAGATGTTGCATGAGCGCTGATATCTCCAACTAATAGCCTACTTTAATTTCTCTGTTTCCTGAACACTTTTAAACTTTTTTTTATTTTCTGGAGTCAACCCAAGCTCGGCAGAATTTCCAGATCCATGGAAATGCAGCATGTAAGCAACCCATTTCCTGACAATGCCGCAAAGCTTCAGGGAACACATTTTTGTTATTTCCACGTTTATGAGCTGTGTTGGAGCCTTGCGTGTGACTCCTGATCAGGCTGTCCCTATCGGAAGTGCTGAGAAACTGAGCAGGGGAGAAAAAGAACAAAGAAAAGAGCATGCGCAGAAAAGTTAACTTTAACAGTAAATGTTCCAGTATCTGCCGAGGCAGAAACATTGCCATCTAAATGGTCTCTGAAAGGGATTGCAATGGATAGGTCATTTTCTGAGACTTATTCAAGACTTTTCCCCTGATACCTTGTTCCGGCTTTGTTGCAAAGAAAGCAAAGTTTAGAGAAGTGTAAAGGAAATTGCACATTCCCAAATGAACCTTTGGTTATATGATATAGCCTGGAAAACAAAGCAATGGGACTATACAATATAGGAACAAAATGCGGGTGCTTTTTAATAGGTACAGGACATCATGATAGACACTGCTTATAGTACAAAGAGAAATGTAACTATTGAATATTTTTGTAATGTCAGACATTGTGCTAGTTACCAGAGATACAAAGATAACTAACACATGTCTGCAGGCTTTGAGGAATTCTAAATTTAGTGTTAGGGTATTAAAAAGAAAAAGAGCTGTGCCAACTGACAAGAAGAATGAGGAATAGTTGTTTGATCTACTAATTGTTTCTACTTTCTTGAGAAATACTGTTGTTTAAACTGGCGTGACAAAGAAAAGAAATATCTTTTAGCTGATGAAATAATTAGGAAGGGAAAAGCTCATTCTTTATCCAAATTGTAACTAAAATCTTTTTGTTGTGGTTTTGTTTTTTCTTATGGGTCCTTGGGTTTGAACTCAAGTCCTGGGCATTACCTCTGAGCTTTTGTGTTCTATCTCTTGACCCACAATTCCACTTCCAACTTTTTCGTGGGTAATTAAAGATAAGAATCTCAAGGACATTCCTGCCTAGGCTGGCATTAAACCATGACCCCTCAGATCTCAGTTTCCTGAATAACTAGGATTGTAGGCATGAATCACTGGCACCAGGCTTGCAAGTAAAATCTTTAAAGGAAAACAGATTCACCTAGCTTGAATACCTGAATGTAACTATGACAATAAGGCTGATGCTGTCTGTGAAGATGCAACCACCATATGCATGATTGGTTATCAGCATGTAACACATGTCAAGCAAGACTTTCCTTGCTCTGGGCTTCAGCTAAGACCCAGCTTAAGAACTAGAGAGTAAATTTTTCCACTGGCTAGTTTCAAGGAGTTGTGGGTCAATCACATTCTTAAGACACACCGGGAGGAATCAACAGAGCCATCCTTCTAACAACCATCTCTCTAGGTTCACATTTGATTCTCATGAAAAGAATGAGAACTGAGAGGAGATGCTTTCTGTGGAGAGCAACATCATGAAATACAGTTAATTCTAACCTTCTTCATTACGAAAGGATCATATAACACTCTTCCTAGGAGGAGAGGGACCCTCTGCAGAACTTGTTAAGCTGGGGGAGCAACAAACAACACAGTACGAAGAAGTTGGCACTAGTCTTCCCACATCGGTAACTATGGAGTGGGAAGCTTCTGCAGAGCTTTCTAAAGAACCACAGACTCAGCCCACAAGACAGAGGGACATTTGGATACCTGCCACACAGAGGCCATTGATGGATGCATGACCAACCAACCTCACCAAGGAAAGACTGCCTCCCTTTTTACCTCCCACTTGGACAGTACATGGGAGTTATAGAGAAGAGGATGGGAAATAACCCTATGATGTTTTGTATAGGCCAGCACAAACTAGAGAACATTGGGAGTTGCTGTTAACTACTTTAGAACAATTGTCATAAAATGGAACAACCCCAGGCAAACTAAGGCACATGGTCTCTTTTGGGGGATATAGAAAAAGCAATTCTGGATTCTTCTACCCTTGAGGATTTCCTTCATCCTCACCATAACCTCGTTCTCTGCACTTAAGCAGTTATAATCTATTCTAAGAAGAAGAGAAAGAGTTTCAAAGCAGATTTTAACAGTGAACAGAACTGAACTTTAAGGATGGAAGGAGATAGCCTTAGTTTTACACAATGACTGAAATCAATAAGATCCGCCCAAGATGGCACTGGGGGGGGGGTGCGCTGCTGCCCAGAAGGACAGGCAGCATTCAACCACCACAGTTAGAATGCTAGGAAGAAAGGGGAAAATAATACATGTCATTTTACACCAGGAAATGTACATCGTAGTATATCAGTTTCAATTGCAAAGCACAAAAACTGTTATTGGCCTAACAGGCCAGTAAATGGAGTCTAAAGGGATATAAAATGAACATATAAAATTAATGTAAGGATCTCATTTTACAAGAAATAAACAGGAGCACATAAAAAAGATGATCAATGTCCTCGAAAACAAGTAAGACATATAAACATGCATTATGTACAATAAAAGTACACAAACCAGCAAGTAAGTTTAAAATCTAGCCTTTCCCACTTCTCGATGGGGGATCTTGAGTAAGCCATTTAATCCCTCAGAGCTTGTGTCTACATCTGTAAAATGAGAACCATATAATTTCCCAGAGAGTTGTGAAGTTATATAAAAGCATCTAGAAAGATGCTTGACAACAAGGGCCCATTGTGTTCAACAAAGACTGTTCTTTGACTTCCCTGTCCTCAGCTATGAGTTCTCTGGAGCCAGGAATGAGAGAATGTGCTAAAGTGTAGCTCATATAGGGCCTGGCCCAAGAAACAATCCTCTCAATACTGATCCAGAGAACTTGAGATACTATACTTCTTGACACATGACAATGGCCAAACACTGTGCTATTTTATGTCCATTTTTTGTGTCCCTACATTACCTAAACCTTTGATCTAAACCTTTGTGAGTGTGAGTACATATCAATGGACATAACTGTGGGTAGAAGAAGAAAAATGTGAATTTAGAGAAGTTTCCCCTCCTCAGTGTTCACATTCAGTGTTTCTTCCCCTAGTTCTTCCAACTGAGGCCAGGTTTTTGCATTGAAGCAAAAAGAAATTCCATGTACTTTCTTCTTCCAATGAAGTTTCAGGAATTGTTTTTTAAATGGACTTTTTAAAAAAAGAAATAGAACTGGGCACCAGCCATAATTCTAGCTACTCAAGAAACTGAGATCTAACAATCTCAGTTGAAAGCCAGCCCAAGCAGGAAATTCTGTGAGACTCTTATCTCCAATTAACCATTCAAAAAACCAGAAGTGGTGCTGTGGTTCAAAGTGGTAGAGCACAAGCCTTGAGAAAAAGAACTCAGGGAAAGCACTTAGACACAGAGTTCGAGCACCAAAACCAAAATAAATAAGTAAATAAAAATCAAGAATTACATTTCTATTTATAAGACCATATAAACATAACTATATAGACATAAAAATCTATGATGGGCTATATTCTCTATAGACATAATGTTTTATTACATATATTAATATGTATCTATGACATACATAATTTTAATTATGTTCTAAAATCTATGTGCCAGCGATTTTATATGGAGATTCATTTCCTGAATACTTATTTGTTAAACATGACATTTGAAATACGATGTAAAAATCAATGTTAATATAATCTTTTTTTAAAAACTCAAGAATTTCTCCCTCTGACATATTTTTCTAAGGCGTGATCACTTTCCAGCTCTAAACTGGATGCAGCATGCTGCTCATATTGATGATTTCATAGATCATTTAAATTCTTTTTGTAAGGAAAAAAAACAAAACCAAAACATTTAAAGGAATCATCTACTCTCACAATTCAGTTGCTTCATATGACAAGAAATGGCAAACACCCCCCCCCCCCAGGCCAGGCACGTTGGCTCATACCTGTAATCCTGCCTATTCAGGGACTGAGATCTGAGGATTGCAATTCAAAATCATCCCAGGCACTTAAGCCCATGAAACTCTTATCTCCAATTACCCACTAGAAAACCCAAAGTGATGCTGTGGCTCCAGTGGAAGGGCAGTAGCTGTGAGCTGATGACCTGAGGGTCAACCCAGACACAGGAGTAGGGCAGTAGCCTTGAGTTAAAGAGCTCAGTGACAGGGCTGAGGCCCATAGTCCACACTCCACAATGGGCAAAAAAAAAAAAAGTCAAACACCCAAGTACCAAGAGGAAGAGGATTTCAGGATGAAGGATGGTCACTATAGACTCTATCCAATGGTTCACAAAGCTCCAGTGTTTCTCACTCTATAGAAGGACAGACAGCGCAGCGCCATGGGCACATCCAGACATTTGTGACCACTGACATACACATCTAAAGTAATTTGAGGCACTAATACTTCTTAAAGAATGGAGCAGAGCCATGTCAAAGACAAATCTATGATTCAGGGAGAAAAAAGATGATCCAAAACCAGGGACTATGAGTCAATAAAAACAGTTTAGATAGAATGACAAAAAAATTAAAGGGATTATTTTTGAAGTGGGGGCGAGGTGGGGTATCTCTGAGTTTCCTGGAGCTTTCTTTTGATTTTCAATGGAATTATCAGAGTCAGAAACCTCATCTGGAAAATTCACACCTTAGATGTACTGTTTCCTTTTTTCTATGTCTTACAAAAAGCTCAAGTAATTCTGGTTCATCTATAACTTCTTATAGCTACTTGCAGATAAGAAAGAATAGTTAGTCCCTAATAAGGCAGCAGAGGCAGAACATGCTAGAAGCACGGTGGAAATTCCCCAGGCTTTGGAAGAAGTAAGAGCTAGTTTTGCATTTTCACTGAGAAAACTTTGGGTTGGCTTAACCTCTGAGACGCAGCTTTCTTACCTGTAAGATGAGTTTAACCTTACATAACTCACTGGGGAAAAAGATTAAATAAAACTGTATATAACCATATTCAAGAAAAGTTTGTTTGTTCTTTCCCTCTCTGCTTTGTCTTCTCAATTTCCTGATTTGTTCCTCCAACTGCCTGTAACACAGTCTTTCTGAGTCTTTCTATTTACTTCTCTTCACATTACATGTTTATTGTGACAACAGATGGACAGGCTACTATCAAAGATCCAGTCAAGACCCACCAGCCTGTGTAAATAATTTATAAGCATGGTTAACAATTTGATGCTTGCTTCTTCTTGACTTCAGGTATTTTCTCAGATGAAAGGCCTTCTGCTCCATCAATGGACAGTTGTCAAGGACTCATTCAGCCAAATAGCTGGCTCAGATGAAGATGGAAAATGAGAGAGGTCAAGACTGTTTGTTACCCTCCACATAGAAGGGTGCCGTTATTGACTCCAGTGTTTACACAGGAATAAGAGTTGCAACAATTGTCAACTACTGTGACTTAGCCAGCATACACAAGGACACAGGATTTCCAGCATGTTTACTATTTTTCAAGGCTTTGAAACCTTGATAGTTGATCAAGATCAAGATCAACCCTATCAAACCTTGATTGAGATCAATTATCTTTTAAAAGTTTTCCATCTTTGGGTGAAAATATATTTCTTGAAAATGTATGATAAACAGGATTCATGAGCTGTTCTTTTTGTTACTTCTAGCAAAATGGTTGTAGAATCAGAACAATTCAACTCTCTAGCACAGTGTCTAGCACATAGTATGTATTCAATAACTGGAAGGAATGACTGACAATACAATATACAAACACTGAAAATGTCCTTGTAAGTCAGTTTCTGATACCTATTTAAATGATAACCAAAGACTGCTATTTTTATGAAAATGGTATTGATTAATAATAATGTTCCTTCTTGTTTTAGCCACAAGAAGGAAAAGGCCAAGCAGAACTGAGAGAACATCTGGACCAAGCAAAGTCCAAGGAAAGTATGGGGTTGAAAATCTGAATGTAACTGGGCTTTTTGGACATGGAACACATTGAAACATCTCCTTCAGGCCTTGGTTTTCTATTATATGAAGTATGAGAGTTCAGTTCACATTATCTCCATTTTTCAGGCCACTGTAATTTTTATATTTGTATAAGCTAAAGAATCAGGAGAACAATCTGAGGGAAGAATGCACAGAAGAAAGAATTCCCCATGTGCAACTCCATCCATTTGGGCTCCTTCCCCTCTGGAGCTTGCTTTGGGCTGCCCTGAGGCCTGTTCTACATACAATAAAATGTTAAAAATCTATTTGAAAATAAATTTCTATTTTATAATAGTTAGCAATTGTTGTATAATAATTCACTCTAGAGACAAGTCAAGACCTAAGGAACAAAAGGTGCATGGTATCCTTAATATGTGGCTATTAAATCCAAGGAGTACAAGAGCGAGGACTCAATAACTGCATACCCAAAGATATGGACATAGTAATGGAAATATAAACATAACTATATAGACATAAAAACCTATGACTCTATAGACATAATGTTTTATTTCTTAAATTAATATGTTTCTATGACATACAAACCCTTAGCCTAATTTTGATTAAGTTCTAAATACTAAGTCCCAGTGATTGTAAATAGAGATTCCCTCCTTGAACACTTGTTTGTTAAACTTGTCATTTAAAATATAATGTAAAAATCAACATTAATAAATTCTTTAAAAAAATAAATAATTTACTCTAAATGAAAGCAAACACACACATGGTGTGTGTGGCTCAAGACTCTAAGCACAGAACCAGGTGTGGTAGCTCACACTTGGAATCCTAACTACTCAAAAGGCAAAGATCAGCAGGATGGAAATTCAAGGCTACCTTGAGATTTCATCCTAGCAAGCAAGTTTTTTCTGTTTTTTTTTCATATATTTTTATTATAATTATTAAAAGGGTTACATTATATTCACCAGATAGAAGGTGCATTACTTTGCAAGCAAGTTTTTTCTGTTTTTTTTCATATATTTTTATTATAATTATTAAAAGGGTTACATTATATTCACCAGATAGAAGGTGCATTACTTTACAAACATTGATACCCTTTCTCATGAATTGGTCCCCATTTCTCTCCCCCCCACTCCCGCCCCTCATCTTGTTTTCCCCCTTCCCTTCCTATTTCAAATAACCAAATAAGCATATATACAATATATCAGATAACAAGATAAAATACTGTAACAATATGAGATAACCAAGGGACAGCAAAAGAGATGAGAGATAACATAGTACATTAAGGACAACAATCACTCATTATATGGCTTTTGTTTCTATATCCTGGAGGTCCTTTCATTTAGTGTCATACTATATGGCCTTATGTATCTAGGTATCTATTGTAAATCTCTGTTAGGAGAGCCCAAGGTTTCTACTAGTTATGGCAAATGAAGGAAACCATTGAGCCTATGTTCCTTTGAGTCGGGCTTACTTCACTTAATATGTTTTTTCTAAGTCTTCCCATTTCCTTACAAATGGGGCAATGTCCTTCTTTCTGGTGGCAGCATAGAATTCCATTGTGTATAAATACCACAACTTGTTGATCCACTCAACTGAGGGGCAGCTGGGTTGGTTCCACATCTTTGCTATGGTAAATAGCCAGCAAGCAAGTTGTGCACAGTGGTGAGTGGCTGTCATTCCAGCCATGCAAGAGGATTAGATCATAATCTAAGGCCAGTCTTGGGCAGAAATGAGGGTCCCTATCTGAAAATTAGCTAGAGCAAAAAGGGATGGAAAGTATAGCAAAAGTGGTGGCATGTCTACCTAGTAAGCCTAAAGCCCTAAGTTCAAACTCCAGTGCCAAAAGAAAGAGAAAATGAGAGAGAGAGAGAGAGAGAGAGAGAGAGAGAGAGAGAGAGAGAGAGAGAGAGAGAGAGAGAGAAAGTGGAAGAGGAAGAAGGAAAAGGAAGAAAGAGGGAAGGAAGGAAGGAAGGAAGGAAGGAAGGAAGGAAGGAAGGAAGGAAGGAGGAGGGAAGGAAGGAAGGAGGGATGAAGGGAAGGAAGGAAGGAAGAAGGGGAAGGAAAAGGGAAAGAGAAGAGAAGGGAAGGAGGGAGGGAAGGAGGAAGGGAGAGAAGGAGGGAAGGAGGGAAGAAAGAGGGCGGTAGAGGATGAGAGAGAAGGAGAGAAAGAGAAGAGAGAAAGGATGGGAAGGAAGAATGGAGAAAGAGGAATGAAATGGTTTAAAAGAAATCAGAACTGACCACACACCAATGGATTATTCCTGTAATCCTAGCTATTCAGAAAGCTGAGATCTAAGGATCATAGTTCAAAGCCAGCCAGGGCAGAAAAGTCCATGAGATTCTTATCTCCAATAAACTACTCAGAAAAGGCTGGTAGAGGCACTGTGGCTTAATTGGTGGAGTGTTAACCTCTAGGCTCAAGTTTAAGCCTCAGGACCACTTCTCTCCCAAGAAAAAGAATCAGTAATATTTATCTGGCTCAAGATCTCTCATGAGGCTGTCAAACAAACTGTCAACCTGTACTGGTTCAACTGTGACTGAAAAATCCTCTTCCAAACTCACTGGTGGTTGCTATCAGGCCTCAGTCTGTTGCTACGTGGCCTCTTCCTAGACAAGAGACAAAGAGGGTTATAGGGGAAAGCCATAGAATTTTTGTTAATAACACTAACAGTGGTTTTTCTGTTTGTTTGTTTGCTTATTTGTTTGTTTAGAACGGAGGTCACCAAGCCAATACATATTCAAAAGCAGCAGATTCCACAAGAGAGCACCAGAAGTCATGGACCCACTGGGGACCATCACTCGGACACTTGTAAGAACCTTACCCTGGCTAATCAGGGCAACTTTTAAAAAAATATATTGCAAATATCTGTCTGTTCAACCTACGAGCCATTTCCAGAACATTTGGTGTGAGGAAGAAAATAAGTGCTGAGGCTAACAGAATGGGAAAGAAGAAAGTATGGTTTACATGAAAAGGGAAACCACAATTGTATTTATCAACTTCTACCACATGCCAGTCACTGTGGCGATCGCCTAGCAGGTGCATGTGGGACAGATTCCTGAATGGGTGTGGATGACCTGTCAGTAGTTCTTCAAATAACTATGGATTGTACTCAGAATGCAACATCAGAGCTAAATGGGAACTGTCTGAGCCCAGGCTCTGTACCTGCTCCTTCTTGAATAGGATGTACTGAAACATGTTCTCTTGGTGATCCAATTATGGTGAAAATACATTTCAGGTGTCTGTTATCTTTGTGCAGCATCTACAAATGAGATTACATCAATCCTGGGCAACTTTGCTCTGCCCTGAAAGACCAACTTGTCATGCATGAATCTTGTCTTCTGCTGTCCTTGCTGCCTCACTTTGTACTGAAGTAGCTTTGCTTAATTTCTCATGTGAATGCTGTCTCATTGGACTTGCACAGTGGTAGAGTGCCCAGTGCAGAATGAATTTCCTCCCAAAAGGGCTACATAAAACTCGGTTGTCCTCTACCAGTTCAATGTATGTGCTAATGTTCAATTCTTCTAAGCTTCCATCACCCACAAAGAAAATTAAGTAGATGTTTTCCTGTTGATGACCACTGGTAAAATAACATAGTAAATTGACCATAGTAAAATGTCCTGCCACCTCCCCAGTCATAGGTAGGTGTTTTTAACTCAAAATCTTAGTTGTCTTAGATGTGTGATTAAATGCAAAATCTTAGTTTTACCATCTGGAAATAAAAAGAACTTACTCACAGATGTACAATGAAGATAAAGAATTATTTCTGATCAAAGGTTTTTAAAGTAGTTCTGTGACTCAGATGGTAGAAGCCTGGCCTTGAGAAAGCCCAAGGACAGTGCTTAGGCCCCGAGTTCAAGCCCCAGGACTGACAAAATAATACTACTACTACTACTAATAATAATAATAATGCCACACAATGGTCAGGAGTTTGGCCTGTTGATAGAGTGCTTGCCTAGCATCCACAAAAACCTGTGTTCTATTTCTCAGTACCATATACATAAGAAAAAGCCAGAAGTGGTGCTGTGGCTCAAGTAGGGGCAAAAGCCATTCCCAAGTTTGTCTCTTCACAGCCAGAGTTCTGCAGTCTTCTCTCTTTTACTTCATGGTCTAAGCAAGTTATATCGCCCAAACTAACTGCAGAGAGGGGAGGTAAGAACAAAGAAGTGTAGTATGGCAAGTGCTCAGAAAGGAAAGAACTTCCTGAGTACCAGGAAGCCACCTAAAGGGGCCCTCCATACCACCTCCTCAGAAAAGAGGTTTGTATTGTCAAGCTGCAGGAGACACTCATGGCAGAGTTGACCAAGTTTGACTTTGCAAGGTGTTTCCTCTTATCTCTCCATCATTTAAAAGTTTTTTTTAATGTAATGAGTGATTACATCACTCATTCTGTTTCAGTTTAAAAAAAATAAAACACAGGGGTTTATTGGGAAATCTTATCTTCCACACTTCCTGCAGTGGGTCTCTAACTCATATTCTCACAGAGAGAGGTCTGAAGGCGTGCTGTGAAGGCATGTGTGCGTGCATCTGTGAGCATGTTCTTTAGGCACGGGAAATGGAAAGACGTGATTGGCCTAAGGTCAAATTTGGTCACTGCTTATAAATTCCCTTTGCAAGGTTAATGACTTAGCCTCTTTCTCATTTAGCTGTATTGAAACTTGTTACATATTTGTTAGTTCAGTTGCATCTGTTTTAGATCGGGCCCCTCAAGTCACAGGCCACTCTGGTTCTTTCTCCAAGCTTCCTTTTTCTTGGATTTCTCCCATCCTGTTAATCCAAATGAACATCGAACTGAGACTTCATTAGTTCTGGCTGCTACTCCCAGCTCTTCCACTAAATGTATGGCTTTGGAAAAGTTGCTTTACCTCTTCAGGACTTATCTGTACGTGAGGGAGCTGGCTGGAGGATTTCTTCTGGCTATAACTGCTTATGGTTCTAAGTCATGCTGTGAAACCAGATAGAGAGTGTGTGTTTCTTCCTGTTTCCTGGGTTTATCAGCAACTGGAAGAGCTATCTCAGCAAAAGTTTGGCCTGCTAGGGCAGGCAACCGAATCCCTCTGAAGATTAGTCACAATTCAGGACCTCCCAATGGATTATTACCAGCCTTAGGGTACACAATTTATAGACACTACACTTTAATACATAATTTTTAACAAATACATTATACACACAAGTTGAAAAGTATTTATCTTGGATTTCAAGGTTTTGCTGTAGTGGTCATGTTTCTGATTTTAACTGAGTTAAGAAAGTAACTGTTAGGACTTTTAATTCCTGATTATTTTTTCCTTTTTGTTGGAGGCCCTAGACTTTGAACTCAGAGTCTCACATCAGTCTCATACTCTACCACTTGAGTCATACTCCTCTGAACCCTCTTTTTGTTTGAGTTTTTTGTTGTTGTTTTTGTTTTTGTTTTTGTTTTTTGGTCGGTCACAAGGCCTGACATGTCCCTGAGCTCTTCAGCTCAAGGGTAGCCCTCTACCACTTAAGCCACAGTGCCACTTCTGTTTTTTAGTTTTTGTTTCTATTTTTATTTTGTGGTAGTTATTTGGAGGTAAGAGTCTCATGGACTTTAGTGCTGGGATGGGCTTTGAACCATCATTCTCAGATCTCAGCCTCTTGAGTAGCTAGGATTATAGGCATGAGACGCGAGCCCTTGTCTAGTTATTTTTTCACCTAGTACCTTACACAGTTTACTTAGGGGCAGCCTCGGGCTGAGATCCCCCTACCTGTCCCTCCTACTTCACTAGGATTCCAACGCATTCCACGTACTCAGATTTGATGGTGTGGTATGTTACCTTTTGCCAAAGCTGGTGATCCTTGCATGGTGATCCCTGGTCTGTTCTTTTGAGTATCTCGCATTGCAGGCATATGGTACAATCCCAAGAAGGACCACAAACCCTTCTTACGCTTATCATTTTAGTGTTTTACACCTAATAATTAGAACATTTATACCTAATAATTCAGAACATTTTGGAACATTAATCTAGGAGAACAAGTTAATTCCCCTCTATGTGGTTTTATTCATATGAAGCCACCGAACAAATGGTTTCAATAGAACAAAAATACGTTTCTCCAGTACCCAACTACAAATAACTTCAAAAAAATACCTTCAAGAACAGGTTAATTATTTACTTGGAAGTATCTTCAACAACTTTCAAATGTTGACCTCAGATTCATGGTGTTTCTTGAATTTTCCCAGCCCTGATGAGCAACTCGAGAAGTGTAAAGATTTAAATCATGTGCCTTTTGATTCTAACTCTAGTGACTGGGGAACTTTGAATAAATCACACAAACTCTCTGAGCCTTAGTTTCTCTAGCAACACATGAAAGGACATTTAAGTAACAAACAATTTTGGATATATATCCACCTATGATTATGGAACTATTCGTGGCAGATAATCAAGAATATTGTTCACAAAATTATGTAGATAAGGTTCTCATTACTATGAATGTCAGTCAATTTCATCAAATATGCATCCAAATAATAAGCCAGACATGAAGGTGTGGGATGTGGGGATGTGAGTGTGAAGGTTAAATTAGCTAAGGCAAATCTATACAATGAGTGAAGAAAACAATGCATTTGAATTTTCTCTGAAATTAGAGTGTTTTGCACTTCTAATCATTACTGAATTTGATCATCTTCATACAATTCTGTTTTATTCCCTGACTTAATTGGTGTTTCAGATACACAGAAAAATGTTTTCTTAGAATCAAGAAACATCTATTTTCTTATCTACTTCATCTTAAGCTAGCTCTCAGGGGAATATACTACATATGTAATGCTTCTTATATGTTTTTAAAACAATAACAATCAAATTCAATGACTCAAATATGTCACTATCACTCAAGTAACACTAAGATATGCTCCTCTTAGGAGTGGTTATGTCTGAATGTACCTCCTTAGACTTTCAAGTTTCTAAAATAAAAAATTCTTGTGAAAATATCCTTATTTTAAATTCACAAGAAATTCTATTTTTATTTCCATTTATCACCTATAAAATACCTTCTTAATCTCTATCAGTCAATTTTAAAACACAATTTCATTTTTATTTTAGGTCTCAATTCTTTCTTCCATGTTTGTGCAATTTCCCTTTCCCCTTCTTTTCTGGGGGAAAGAACCACATCTACTAATCCTGAATTTCAGCTCTTTTTATCACTGTCATCACCATCACTATCACCACTACCACTATCATCATCATCTTTAATTAGTAATACAAAGGAGTTGCCATTTAACACACTCACTTTATGAATATATCTTGAGCAATATCACCCTTTTCAATGTTCACACCCATCCCTCCCCTTCCTGCTCCTTCCCCACTCTTCTCAATTTTACCAAATATACAGTGGATTTTTTAAACTGTATTTTCTTTCTCTTTTTTTCATTTATCTACCCCTTCCTCCTTGACCCCACCTCACCCCTTCTGAATGCCTGCTTCCTGGTGTTTCAAAGGCGAAACTTTGCATTTTCCTTTCTGTGCTTTCCTTTGAATCAACTGTATTTCAGATAATACATTTGCATACACTTGCATACCACCCAACATATTTTTTAAGTTAATCTTTATTTCTTTTATGTGAATTATATAGAAGTAATTGCTATGTATTGAAGCCACACTTATTTGGTGGCAATAAGAACATTTTACCTACATCTATTTCTGTTATAGAAGAGGGAAGTGGGTTGTGGAGCAGACAAAACCATGCTCTCGTGAGCAAGACAGTCGGGATGGCTGAGCACTGGTAGTCTAACAGTACTCTGCTGTTTTCAGATTCTATCCTTTTTCTCCAGTTTGTTTGTTAGGCTGTGCTGATAGAAGGATCTACAAGACATTCTACAAGACTAGCCCTACTTAACAAAGGAAAAATAGCTAGGTGGAAAAGAAAAGTCCACCCAACACATTTACTTATACATTTATAACCTAAATCTACCTTCCACATTTAAGGGAAAACTTATTTCCTTTTGTCTCTCTGGGCCTGATTTACTCTTACGAATTTTTTCCAAGTCTTCATTTCTTTAGAAATAGTACAGTATCATTCTTTCTAAAGTCTTTATGAAGTCTCTTGGTAGATACCAGATTCCTACATTCCATACAGTAAGATTTCTTCCTTTAATATCTCTTTCTCTCTCTTTCCTACCTCCTTTCCCTCTCTCCTTCCTTCCTCCCTCTCTTATTTTTCTTTCTTTCCTTTATTCTTCCAAATTTAATGAGGATTATTTTTTCCATATATTTTTATTATAATTAATGGAAAGGTTACATTATATTCACCAGATGGAAGGTACATAACTTCATAAAAGTACCACAGAATTAAAACACAAAAGTACCACAGAATTAATACTAGATTACTCAGGAGGCTAAGATCTGAGGATCAAAGTTCAAATCCAAACTAGGCAGGAAAGTCTATGAGACAATAGCTATAATTAAACACACACACACACACACACACACACACACACACACACACACACACACACACACAAAGTACCACAGAATTTTAGAGCTAGAAAACATTGGATATATATTCTATTATCTTCTATAGTTATAAGTAATAATAGTAAAGAAATTTCTGAGAAATTACAAATGAATTGTGAATTGTATTCTATAGTTAACTTTTTAGTATGAACCAAACTTGACTCTATTCATTTTTCTCAGCAAAACGTAAAATGAAAATATGAAAAAATGTTTTTTTTGATTGGGTGGGTAAGTTTTTTAAAATTATTTTCTCCTCTAAAATTTGAGTATTTGAATTGATGGTCAACAAAGAAAGAAACCAGAGGAAATTTAATGCATAGCCTATAGATTCTTTTTCAAGTTGGAAAAAAAAACCTATGAATAATATGCAGCACAGTCAATCCACTCCATCTGGCAGGAAGGGGAGGGACCTGACAGGCTTATTTCCTTTCTTCAAAATACCACCTTACAGCTGTGGTCCTGTGGTGAATGGCTGGTACAATTAGAAACCAAAATTAGAAACCAAGTAACCACGAGAGGAAAAGGCTCTGGAACAGCCCTAGGCCCTGACCCTGAACTAACCAAGGCCATTGCCTGGGCTTTGCAGCACACATGGTGCTTAGCCTGCAGCTATGCACAATGAGCCATCTCCACATACCTTACATGCATACCTGGAAGCCTTCATGCTCATTTAACTGAGACTTTTCAACAAATCTTATAGAAAAAGAAATCTTATAGATAACAGTTACTTAATGAAGGACCATAACTCAACTCATCTCAGGGTGTCATCAGCAGCTCCACTGTTCCAGTTCTCCAGCAGAGAAATATGCAAGTGTTTTTCATCAAAACACTGATATGAGTCTCCTTGAGTTGGAGCTATGGGTTTTATTGTTATTTTAAAGAAAAATTATTGTCAAACACATGAAATTTTTAACATCTGTTTTCATTCTGAATTCCTTTTTCCAAGGACATCTCATCAGTGAGAACTACCATTGAAGATCCAGGAATTTGAAAACTTCTCAAACACAGAGACAAAAAAAAATCCAACAAGTTATTAAAGTCATGGATTTAAGGAAAGTAGAAAAAAGGTTGCAAATCAGTAATACAGGCAACCTGGCCTTAGGCATATCCAAAGAGAAAAGGACAATTTTTCTTTCCAATTTTTTCTACCCAATTGTATAATGATATAGAGATAATTTTCAGGATTCACCACCATATCATTATGACTATCAGGTTGAATGAAATATGCACCATGATGTCCATACTGCAGAGAGACACAGAATTTTAGAGAAACAATCAGAACCCTGGAAGCAGAACCCAGGCCCAAACCCACCAATAATAGCTGGGTCAATAATACTTACTTTCTAAAGATATACAAGGATGTGCTATGATTTCTTTATTAAAACTGGCTTTTGAGCTGGTCTGTTTATGTAAATTTTGTAAAACATTGTGTTGGTAAATTATGTTACAATAGTGAAATTTCAGAAAGGAAAACATTCAGTACTCATATTTTATGGCCATGTCACCCAAAATATTATGGTTAGTGCCTGTTTTATCAACAGTCTTTGAGAGGGATGATATTCTTCTGTATTTTTAAGAGAACAGGAGGAAGATGTGAGCAGTTATTATGTGGCCCATGACTGATTTATATTGCTTTTCACTGCAGTCAAATAATCTTAAGCAAAATAGGGGAAAGGGTAATTGTAGCCGTACAACCTCGCCGTAAAACACAGAACGTTCTCTTTACAAGTTTCTCAATGTGAAGTCCTGTGTGACATTTCATGTTGTAACTGGCCTTTCAAGTCAGCTGAAATCACAGTTCTCACATAATTACAAAAGATACATCTGTGGCTTTCAAACCACAAGATGATTGGCATACAACAGCGGAGAAAACATGGGAATGTACCTGAGAATAGGAGTGTGTGAAATCTTTGTGCTGTTTTTGTCTTGGCTAACAAGAAAAAAGAAACACCCTCATGGTCATGTGGTGAGGTCAAAGGACGCCACTGAAATCCCACTGGTGCCTGCTGCTCACTGGGTGTCCAATACTGTGATTTAGACCCTAGAGTTCCATGACAGGGAACAAGCTTAATTCAAACTAAGGCTTGGAAAACTGAGGTTTGGAAGAACATATTCCCAGCATTCAGATGCACTTAATACAAGCCAGGGCTAGGTCAAGAGAATGTCATTGGTTGTCTCTAGAAGGATAGGAGGCAATGGCTATTTTAAGAACAATATGGTTTTTGATGATCTCTGTGAAGTTTATGAGTAGTCAGGGAAGAGAACATAAAACTTACTCTACACATATAATTAAAATACAGGGTAACTAAATTCATGTGTAAGTAATAGGAGAGCAGAGTAGAGCAGGGGATCATAATAGGCATACTGGTTGAAGTGAAAAGCAATTTGTGGTGGGGCTTTCAAATTCCTACTTTAGTGGATAGATTTGGAAAGCTCACGTATAGTCTCCCTGGCTGCGTAGATTTACTGTTGGAGGCCTTTCATTTAAAATTTTTCCTTTAAAAATAGCAGTTAGGTTTGGTTTTATATCTCTCTTTCTTTCTTTCCTTCTTCCTTTCTCTTTTCCTTCCTTCTTTCCTTCCTTTCTTCTTTCTTGCATTTTCTGTTTCTTTCATGCTTCCTTTCTGCAGGAATAAAATCACAGTTTTATAAACAAATCAGTGATTCATGGGGACAAAGAGTGAAACTTCAATGTAGTCGGCATTCCTATCCTCTGTCCACTTCGAGGTGAAGAGGCCACTAGCCCCCAAATTTGAACATCTCAGAGTTGGTCTCCCACACTTCTACAGGGCTTATCAAATTCCAAGCACATTCTATAAGCAGATTTATGAAACAGAAACAATAGAATGAGAGGAGGAGATTTTACAAAATAACAGATGTTCCTAACTATCCTGGAGCTTGCTGTGACGTGTATCAAACATCTGTATGCTGGACTGAGTTATTCACTTTGTCCTAGGATAGTATGGTATCAGAAATTCTTACCCCTCTCACCCCCACCTCAGCCAGATAGTATGGTGGGGATGGCTTTGATTGTCAGCCATGCATACGCTACTGCAAATTGGCAGCTCCCCTATGTGACCAAGACTTGGCGCCACAGAGCATGTTTGACTGTTATTTCTAATAAGCACTATAAAACAAATTCCAAACAGCCACAGGCCAGATTTATAAGGTGGTTGAGGGTGGGGAGATAGTGGAATATCAACAGATCATGAAAGAACAAAAGATCCTCCACATGTTTTTGAATTGTGAGTGATCTGTAAAAAAAAAAAAAAAGAATCACATAACCAATCCTAATCATGGGCCATGCCCTTCCAATCTCAACATTCAAACCATGCATGTATATTTTAAGGGAAAAAAGCTTCACCCTCTTCAAGTAAACTTTCACAAGCTACACAGTCCTGAAGAATATCAGAGTGGAAAGATAGACATATATCTCATCTTGACCAACATCTCATTTCCTCTTTTGAGGAGAAGACAGAGATGACATATGGCAACACCCAAGACTAACCCTTGGTTCAGGAAATAGCTTTTAAGAGATAGAAGACCACTGATTATGACAAATGAGGGAAACCATTGAGTCTATGTTCCTTTGAGGCTGGCTTACTTCACTTAATACGATTTTTTCCAACTCTTTCCACTTCCTTACAAATGGGGCGATGTCATTCTTTCTGATGGCAGTATAGAATTCCATTCCACATAAATACCGCATCTTGTTGATCCAATCAACAGAGGGGCATCTGAGTTGATTCTATATCTTCGCTATGGTAAATAGTGCTGCAATGAACATCATTGTGCTAGTGGATTTAGTATGTCCTTGTTTCTGGTTGATTGGGTAAATGCCAAGTAGTGGAATTGCTGGGTCATAGGGGAGCTCTTTGTTTAGTCTTTTTTTTTTTTGCCAGTCCTGGGCTTGAGCTCAGGGCCTGAGCACTGTCCTTGGACTTTCTCAAGGCTAGAGCTCTACCACTTGAGCCTCAGCACCACTTCTGGCTTTTTTCTATGTATGTGGTACCGAGGAATTGAACCCGGGTCTTCATGCATGCTAGGCAAGCACTTTAACCACTAGGCCAAACTCCCGGCCCTATGTTTAGTCTTTTAAGGAACCACCATACTGCTTTCCATAGTGGTTGAATTAGCAGAGGTTTACAATAGAGAAAAACCTAGATACATAAGTCCATATAGAATGAGGCTAAATGAAAGGACCTCCAGGATATAGAAACAAAAACCATATAATAAGTAATTGTTGTCCTTAATGTACTATGTTATCTCTCATCTCTTTTGCTGTCCCTTGGTTATCTCATATTGTTAGAGTATCTTACCTTGTTACCTGATATATTGTATATATGCTTATTTGGTTATTTGGAATAGGATAAGGAAGGGGGGAAAACAAGATGAGTGGCGGGGGTGGGGGGAGGGAAATGGGGACCAAGACATGAGAAAGGGTATCAATGTTTGTAAAATAATGCACCTTCTATCTGTTGACTATAATGTAACCCTTCTATTAATTACAATAGATTAAATAAATAAATAATAAATAAATAAAAAGAAATAGAAGACCAACCTGGGTTCTGCAGCAGAGAGATCTACCTGAGACCTCAGCTCTATTTCTTCTCATGGGTCGCTCAGCAGCTCAGTTTATATCTGTGGAGTCAGACCAAGCTCAGGCCACTGATGCCTGCCCATCCTCCTGTGGGCACTAGCCCTTATGTAGAATTAATAGCAAGTGTTTGCTAGGAAAAAATGAGATCAAAATAATTTCTAGTGGATTGGTGGTAAACAAAAACTTTAAAGCATCAAGTACACTGGTGCCAACATTTTCATCTAAGGCAGATCTTCCAAGACCCTTGAAGGCTGAGAACTAGGAGACAGGATCCCAGAATGCAGTTGGGCATCTTCATTTTTTTCACCTGGAGGTTGAAGATTTTGAATGGCCTATGTGCACATCCATTATCCTCCTGCCCTCACTCAGAACAGCACAGAATTTAAACATAAAATCACTTGAATGGGAACTGTGGAGTCTTTCCTATGGGCACTGGCAGTCTCAGCCTCTTCCCCTGACATGAGATTCCCCACCTCCCAGCATAAAGAGAATGGAGCATTTTCCTTTCCCTCTGAGGTAGAAAGAAGCACTCTCCTGTCTGGAGAATTCATTAGCCTTAAACACAAACCACCCTACCACTTCCTCTCTCTTTTTTGAGATTCCAGCTCTTAGGATAACAAACCTCTCCAATCTGATGATTCGCAAAACCTTTTTCTATCACTCACTCTCTCCTCCATACCCACATGAAGAGTTTTGCTGCTTGGACTCTTTCTCTCCCTCAGGGCAGTGAAGAATGGGAGAAGGAGGGAAGTTCAAAAAGGCTAGGTATTTCTGACTCCTCTTTCTGGTTCATACTATTTTGCCTAGTTCCATTCTGGCAGAAGGAAAGAGAAGTGGGCCTAATTCAGCATGTGGGTGGAGGCCAGAAAAGGGGCTTTAAGCCATCCTGACTACATTTGCCATAAAATTCTGGCTGCTCTTGTTTGTTGAACTCTGAGATTTGAATAATATTGTGCACTTTATCTTTATAGCTTCTTTTATGCTAACAGGCTAAGGGGTAGCAAAAAACAGCAGTGTACTGTAGCCCACTAAAAGCTTTGCCATTTGATTGCTTCATAATTTCACCATTCATCTAATTTGGAGTGCACATTTGTGCAACAAACCTGTCTGTCACCCTAACAAGCTCTTTGGTACAGAACAGAAGAATGTCCCATAATATAAACAAGCTTCTCCTTGGGAAGAGAAAGAAAGCACACCAGCATGCTATTAATACAGATAGCATTACTTTAGACTTTCCCACCAGTGCTGGTGGATTTAAGTTGTGGGACTTTTCATCACCAGCTATCTTTTAAGCCACCACCATACAAGAAGACAAAAGAAAGGAGACCTCTGTGAGATATAGACTTTCTAGAGGGCAGACTAGGGAGCAGAATACATGTTTCTTGCAGACTTGACTTTGTATCTTCCTCCTGGTAGGTATGGGACTTTGGCATGTGAATCATCCTTTCACCTTATTTGCTAAGTGGGGTCCAGATCTTATCTGCAATAAATTGGTGTGAAGCTAAAAGGACAATGAGTAGACATGTGCATAATCAAAAACACAGATAAAGGGAATCAAATACATTGAGTTCTCATCTGTTCTCTGCTAACACATTTCATTATTCCTTACCCCATTACCTTATTGGCAGGCTGCATGGCTTCATACACAGATACCAAGAAAACTGAGTGAGAGAGGGTGAGGCAAGAGAGAGAAGAAAGTATAATGAAATGGATGTGATTTCCTTTCAGTTTCTTAATTCCTCCTTAAGTATTAAGACCCTTCCTCCATTTATGAAATCACCTAATTTGTGCTATATAATAGTTGGCATAATTAAATTGGAAGAAAAAGAATACGCCATGTCATACTTCCGTCAATCCCTGTAAAAGTTTAAACATCCATAAGAACATAAATTGTTTAAAGAAAATTCTTAGGCTAGCATATATATGTACATATATATAACTCTACGGTTAGTATATGTGTGTGTGTGTGTGTGTGTGCGCGCGCTATAAAGTGCTTATATATATAGAAGCTTACCTAGCTAACAAGCACTGAATTCTAGTCTTTGTACATGAATGTACATACAGATACATAAGTATACCACCCTATCTCCAAACCCCTTACCCCACCAAAAGAATAACAATAGCTAGTGCAACTGAAACAATAAGTTAACATTTATTCAGGCCTATATCTATGCTCCAGACATATGGCTAAGGATTGTATGTTGCAATAGGTCCACATATAACACATAATATTAATGAGATTCTTGATATTTTCACTACATATGATATATTGATCTTTGGTCTACTCTATCAGAAGCCATGGCTATTGCAATAATAAGATCTACAATGGGATAAGGAGAGGACACTCATCCAAAAGGTAATTCTGTCACAGAAAAAAAAAAAAGCCAGCCTGGCCTGATGAGTCTTAAAGATGGGATAAGACTTTAACGGGGTTTTTTTCTACATAAAGAGACTATATGTTATTTTACTTCTTTGTATAGGCCTATTTATATATTGCAATTATCAAAAGATAAACATGGATTAATTCTAAAATAAATAAAAAAGACATTAAGGATCCATTATTTAGAAGAAAAAATACACTATAGTCCATGACATGAATTTGAATCAATAATAAAATACATAAATTTCACAATATATTACAATCAGTATCATAATAAAACACAAGAAGTAATATCATATGAATACTGCCCACTGGTCATTTGAGATTTCTGAACCTTTAAAGTCATAATAAAATGGTATGCTATTTTTTAACTTTTTTTCCTTATATTTTTTATTGTAACTAATAGAAGGGTTACATTATATTCACCAGATAGAAGGTGCATTACTTCTCATACATTGATACCCTTTCTCATGTCTTGGTCCCCATTTCCCTCCCCCCACCCCCACCCCTCATCTTGTTTTCCCCTCTTCCCTATCTGATTTCAAATAACCAAATATGCATATATCCAATATATCAGATAACAAGGTGAAATACTGTAACAATATGAGATAACCAAGGGACAGCAAAAGAGATGAGAGATAACATAGTACATTAAGGACAACAATCACTCATTATATGGCTTTTGTTTCTATATCCAAGAGGTCCTTTCATTTAGCATCATACTATATGGCTTTATGTATCTAGGTTTTGTTCTATTGTAAATCTCTGCTAGGAGAGCCCAAGGTTTCTACTGATTATGACAAATGAGGGAAACCATAAAATGGTATTATATTTTTTAGCATTTTAAAATATTAGCTTTAAATAATTGTACAATGGAGTAGCCATTTAGCAAAGCAGTTTATGAATATATGTTTTGAAAAAAATAAAGGACCCCTTTGATAGCTGGCATCATCAGTGGCTCACACATGGAAACCTAGCTACATAGGAGGCAGAGATTCAGATGGTTATTATTTAAAGTTATCCCAGACAGAAATATTTCAGAGAGTCTACCTCCTAAAAATTGAGCAAAAACAGGGGTCACTGAACCAATTTAAGTGTTCACAAAACATAATCAAAAGAATATCAACTATGCATATATCATTATAGTTAAAACAAAAACAAAAAATAAATAAATGTCACACATGAAATAAGAGGTTTGTTCTCAACAGTAAGTCAATTTACCTGAAGACAAATATAATAAACATTACAAGTTCATAACTCTCTAACTGTGGAAATACTGAAAACTAATTTGACTGGTTACTAAGGGTCTGCACGTTGTTTTACATGGAACCCAGACAAGTTAGATTTTTGCAAGACTACCCTCAGGCTGACCCAATCAATTTAATGGATTAAAGCTAGAATGGGAGACCTCCATATGGTACTATATGTAAAACAAGATTTCTTCCTGATGTGTTTAAGAGTTAACACAATTGTAACCAGGCTAACATCTAACATGAGACAACTGACCAAAATGTAGGCCCCTCTAAATGAAACTTTGGAATGAAAACTATTTTATAATAATAGTGGATCTAACTTATCTTCTGTCTTGCTAAACTACACTGAAAAATGGAATTATAATCGCAACACAGTCCAGCTGGAACCTAACAAGTCGATGTTACCCAACTATGATATTCTAGTTTCTATTTTTAGAATAAATTAAAAGAATATCCATGTTCCTACACAAATAAACTCAGTAGAGTTCCTTATAGTTCATGTTTATTTTGCATTTACTCAATGATTATTCATTAAACATACCACAAAAGACTAAATGTTTACATGCTGCTTCACAATACTTACGATACTTGTATCTAAAGCAAATGTTGTCTATGCTCTTATCTGCCCCTTTTAATAGCATCAAGGTACAGAGTTGTAATTTTGTCATTTTAGTTTTTCTGGAACTAAAATTCAGCAAAGTGGTTGGCTCCTATTTACACAGCGAGTGAATACTGAAGACTAAAACTAGGGAGATTTGACTAATCTCCCAGAAAAATCATAAATTCAAGCAGCAAAATAGTGGCAACTCAAATTCAGACAACTAGTAAATCACTATGAGCAGATAACTCAAGTACAGATACCACATTTAGGGTATCTGTAACATTTGATTAAGAAGAGGGAAATATTTCAGGTAAAGGAATCCAAGAGATAGTGAGTGAGAATTTCACTGATGAAACCAAAGAGCCATGAAAACATCAGCAGGACTCAGAGAGGAATAGAATTAATATGAGCCAAATGTCCGTTTGCTCAGGTACTTTAAAAGCCTGAAAACATTTTTCTATACCTAGTTACTAACCTTATTTTCCAGATGAGGAAACTGGGATTTCAGCCATGCCAAGTGGTGTTGTCCAAGATACTAAACTGCTACAGAATATTTGGACAAAAAAATGGCCCACAAATTCCTTCCGTCTTGGGAAGCTACCTTAGTCATTTCTGGCTGGTGTAATTAACTATTGCAGACTGGGTAAGCTGTGATGAAGAAAGGCTTATTCATCTCACGTTCTGAAGGTGACAGGGTTCAAGGTTGAGAGGTTGGATCTGCAGGGAGTTTTCATGCAGATGGAGACATTCTGTGGAATCTTTAGGCTGTGCAGGGCATCTCGTGGTGAAAGAGTGCTGTTGTGGTTTCGATGAGCTGCCAGCTAGTGGAGCTATTTTTGAGGTGGTAGAAACTTCAGGATAGGGGGCCTACCCAGAAATAGATTGTAGGGTGTGTGCCCCATGAAGGCTGCTTTGAGATTCTGGACCCTTCCTTGATCTTGTTTTTCTTCCTGGCTACCATGAGATGAGTAGTCTCTGCCACACACACTTGCACTAGCGTCATATTCTGACTCACCTAAGGTCTAAAGCTAGCCTTGGACTGAAACCTCTGAAAGTGTAAGCCAAAAGGATTTTTCTTTCCTTTAAATTGTCTTCTCAGATGTTTGTCACAGAGACAAAATGTGTAATAAAAGAGTATATTAAAAGCAAAGTATAAAGAGGTTTTATAACCAATCCATTCTTGAGATAACCCACGATGAAAGCAGAACAAACACTCAAGACCTAAGCATCTTTAAAAGTCCTATCTGATCCAACCTCTTAAAAATCTCACAATGTCCATGACATGAGAAAGGGTATCAATATTTGTGAAGTAATGCACCTTCTATCTGGTAAATATAATGTAACCCTTCTATTAATTACAATAAAAATATATGGAAAAAAATCTCACAATGTGTCTTGTTGCTGTCAATGTTGTTGCTGTTTGAGACAGAATCTCACTGCGTGGTTCAGGCTGGTCTCCACCTCCTTATCCTCCTTCAGCCTTTTGGAATAGCTGCAATTACAGGTGCACACCACTTCTCTCAACCTGAGTTTTGATGGGACATTCAAACTGTTGGAAAGGCAACATCTCTGTCTCGCCTCACAAGAAAGAAATACTCATTACTTCTCTAACTTTGCATTCTTAACTTGTGACCAAACTGAGCAGAAGTGGATTAATTTGGTTTCCATGGTTAAGCCCCACAAGATCTCGGAACTTCAGTTCTTGTCAAATACTTCATTGAGACACTAATATAAGTTTAGCTTCGTGGAAGAGAATAAGAGGCACACAGAAGAGAGCCAAGGTTCCACAAACAACAGCTAACAAACACTGTAAGATATTAATGAAGCCAACTGGGGCTTTTCATTCCAACTTTCCTTCCTTCTGATTAGAGGAGCATGAGTGAGGCTTGGTGAAACTGACAGAGTCACTGAACCTCATCAAGCCATGAGAGTTATAATTCTTCTTCTCTAGGGTTTCTAACCTAATTCTCTCATAAAATGCTAGGCAACATCCTTAAATGATATGCTACTGGGGTTAGATATTCTTCCAGTTCTTCATAAGAAAATACTGAAAGCATTTGAATGGGGGAGCAAAGTGAAGACTATTTTCAAAAATTAAGTTCACATTTTAAACTACTAGAGAAATGAGGCTGAGGAGGGAGAAACGTCCATTTATCAAGAGCCATACTTAGTTAGAAAGCAAACTAGCTAGAGTGGATAAGAATTTCATGAGAAAGACATTTAGAAATATCTTCAAGCATCTTAACATATTTCAGGTTAATTTGTAGGATTAACTATTAGTGAATTCTATCCTTTTAGGTCAATAAGAATGCCCCAGTGATTGATCCAAATGTCAGACCTAAGTACTTGTCAGTTTAGTAAACCAAAAAATTCTAATATCACCAAGGAACTGCTTAAATAGTAGTTGTTGTTTTAATATAACTTGTGGGATTTTCTTTTTGAGCTCTTACTACATGCCAAGACTAAGCAAAATGCTTAGCTTAGTTGATTTCTTAAAGAAGAGAATGTTTGACATAGAGAAATTGCTACTGAAATATTTTTTCACCTTTTTATAAAAATATACAGTTAGGGGCCAGGAGTTTGGCCTAGTGGTTAAAGTGCTTGCCTAGCATGCATGAAGACCCGGGTTCGATTCCTTGGTACCACATACATAGAAAAAAGCCAGAAGTGGTGCTGAGGCTCAAGTGGTAGAGCCCTAGCCTTGAGAAAGTCCAAGGACAGTGCTCAGGCCCTGAGCTCAAGCCCAGGACTGGCAAAAAAATATATATACAGTTATTTCATATGGTTACAGTATTTTACCTTGTTATCTGATATATATATATATATATATATATATATATATACGTGGTTTTGGTTATTTGAAATAGGATAGGGAAGGGGGAAAACAAGATGAAGGGTAGGGGGAGGGAATTGGGACCAAGACATGAGAAAGGGTATCAATGTTTGTGAAGTAATGTGAATATATCTGGTGAATATAATGGAACCCTTCTATTAATTACAATAAAATATATGAAAAAATATATATACTTTTATTCTCATCTTTTCTTTTTTGCTAGTCCTGGGCCTTGAACTTTTCTTTCTGTCTTTCTGTCTTTCTTTTTTTCTTTCTTTCTTTCTTTCTTTCTTTCTTTCTTTCTTTCTTTCTTTCTTTCATTCTTTCCTTTTGGAAGGTCATGGGACTTAAACTCTGGGCTTGGGCATTGTCCCTGAGCTCATCAGCTCAAGGTTACCACCCTACCCCTGGAATATTTTATAAAGAACAGAATCAACAATGTATTCTTACTTTTCACAGAGTATATGTATGAATTTCTGGGGGTGTATGTATGAGGCAACTTTATAAATATTGGGGTACACTAAAGGCCCTTAAAGATTTTGGTAAATGTTCAGATATCAATGATTTAAAATGACATTAATTGAATTCTTTTGAAATATGCTGAAAGATGGAGAATAGTTGTGGCATAAATTTATTGGCTGCTGGTCCAAATGAAAAGAATTACAATGTACTATAATGTTCATTCTAATCAAGTGATGCTTGAAGATTGAATTTCAGACTGTAAATATGGTGTGCACATTTGTCTCTGAAAGAGAGTTTATGTCCCAGCTGTTGAAGCATTTGGGAAGGTGAAAATTTTGTGAACTAATAGATTCTGGTGGCAGGGCACTAGAAGATATTTTCACTGAACAGCAAATCATGTCACCCTTCATACAAACATAACAATTCTGGGTGCACTTCAGCAAAACCGACGGTTCCGGGAAAGGTCCAGGCCCAAAGTTAGTGTCACCTTTTGGAATTTAACAGGTAATTTCAGAAAGCAGAAACTTGGACAACACTCAAGATTTTTTTATTCAATTATCTAAGTGTTGTAAAATAATTGCTTTTTCATGTAGAGTAAATAAGAACAGAAAAATGAGGTCAATAATAAATTATTCACTTTAGAAATTTTGCTGAGCTAACTCAGGCCCCAATTGTTTTTCTTTTTTTGCCAGTCCGAGGCCTTGAAGTCAGGGCCTGGGTTTTCTCAGGGCTAGAGCTCTACAACTTGAGCCATAGCATCACTTCCAGTTTTTTTTTTTTTCCTAAGTATGTAGTACCAAGGAATCGAAACTGGATTTTCTGATACCTCAGGATAGCAGTTCAAAGCCAGTCCAATTATTTCTTATCTCCAATTAACTACTCAAACAGGAAGTGGAACTGTGGCTCAAGTGGTAGAGCCTTAGCCTTGGACAAAAATAAAATGTCAGGGACAGCACCCATGCCCACAGTTCAAGCCCCAAATCTAGCAACACATACACACACACACACACACACACACACACACACACACACACACACACACACATCCACACTACACTTTGTGGTGTTTGTTGACTACATCCTTTCAAACTTGTAGGACTATGGCACTGGGTAATTTTTTGAAATGTTGTTCAGCTAGGTGACATCTACTATCTCCTTAGGAGCAACTTTTCCCCAAAATATTAGTCAGTGGACTAAATCAGTGGACAGAATGACTTCTACTCTCGTTATGGGAATAGAATGGCTTTAGTCACAGCCAAAAAATAAAAATTACCCTCCAGCCATAGGGATTGGATCATAGTGCTACCTGTGAATTCATCTCAGCCAAGCCCAGTGAGACATTGGGAGGTACTGGGAGTTTGGGTTCTCTTAGTACTGTGACAGGAAATTTGAAGGAATTAATATAGTCATCCGGTCACCATTATAGAATCTGAGAATGAACACAGTCCTGAGAAAACAAAATGAGCGGTATTAAATAAAATAGGTGATTTTTGTAATTCCTGAATTCAGTCATGTTCACAAACAGCGCACCCTTTCTCCTCACACAATTTATGTGATCGCATCACCTACCTTATGCTATTGCCTCCAACAGCAAGGGTTTCGAGGAACACAGTGCTCTTTCCAGAAGAAGCAGGGGAGGAGAGGGACGGGCTTGCTTAAATCAGCAAGACAAGGCTCAAAAATCTCAACAAGAATATGATGCAGAAAACACAGTTCCAGGGATCTAAAAGAAAACTTTCCAAAGCTCTTCCCAAACCTCAGTGATACTGGAGCTCACCCCTCTCCCACTGGACTCCAACTTAGGCTCCCAGAATTCCATGACACAGAACAGGATACTCAACGAATAAGATAAGAATAAGACAGAATGAAGAGGGAAATTCTTTAACTGCCCAGAGTGTTTGCCAATCTCTCTCTCTTCTGTGTGTGTCTCCTCTCGCCTTCCTTTATCTTTATCTCTCTTCTTTCTTTTCTCCTCTCCTCTCTCTGGCTCATTTCTTCTTTCTTTCTTCCTTTCTTCCTTCCTTCCTTCCTTCCTTCCTTCCTTCCTTCCTTCCTTTCTTTCTTTCTTTTTTTTCTTTCTTTCTTCCTTCCTTCCTTCCTTCCTTCCTTCCTTCCTTCCTTCCTTCCTTCCTTCCTTTCTTTCTTTCTCTCTCTCTCTCTCTTTCTCACACACACACAATTTCCAAAACCAGGGTCCATGATAAGGGAACTTATGAAGCAAGCCATGCCTTTCCTGTTTCTTCTATCTTCAGACTGTACATAGAAAAATGCCCTAGTGTTGCATGGGCTGTCACATAATCCAGGCAAAATGTGGAAATTGCAAGCTGAGGCTGAAATACACACCACATCCTTAACTCAATCTCACTGAATCTTTTTAAAACAAAATTAAAAAGGAAAGGACAGAGACAAATCATCCTGTGGAGAGTGATTGCCTAAGTAAACCCTTGAGTTGTGTTGTCTGTCTTTTGTCAGTAAGAACCCAGACAGCCAGCATTGTCAGTGGACTTTAGTTGAAAATTATCATTGGATACAAAAACAGGCCTATCTCTTCACAGCAACACACACACACACACACACACACACACACACACACACACACACACACACACACACACACACCATGTGAATGCTTCCTGGTTATCCTATTGCTGTCCCAGACAGAGAAGAAAAGGGGAATGACTTAAAGGGGACATGCTATATTTCCTACAATTAGAGGATTTTACTGCCTTTTCTCCTTTCTTTTGTATCGGAGACTTCAAAAAGCTAGGCAAACAAAGACTGAGAAAGGAAAGGCAGTTGCCTCACAAGGGTTAAAACTAGATCAAAATCAAATGGCACACTTCACCATGTCTTCTGCATGACTGATACTGCAATCGATCTGCAGCGGTTCATTTTCTCTCTGGAATCTCTGCCTACTGAGAACAAATACAAACACATGTGGAACCAATAGGAAGCAGACCAAGGGCTTCGAGAGTCCCACACCAACCTGTGTCAGAGAGCTCTCACTTAGCAGATGGGGCAATTAATAAAGGAGTCCTATGGTATGGCTGTGTCAAGGTGCCTTTAAGTGCTAACAATCCTCTTTTGTCTTCCTACTTGTAGACTACAGATGGATTTCCATGCAGAATAAGCATGGCATTGTGCCCCAATCCACTCTTGTACATCTTCCCACTGCGAACAGAGCCAGGTGTCCTGTGTCTCCCACTTTAAAGACAAACATGATACTCACCCTGCCTCCCTGCTAGTATTTTAAGTGCTGATGTGACCACTAATCTAGGGGAGATTAAACTTCATAAGTGAATCAGCCCTCTCAAAATATCTAAAAAGGAAGGATTTGCCACCAAAGTATATTGCCAGTATATTCTCACTGCATATGGCCACAGGATCTAATAAAAAATGTCTAATTCCTGCTCTCCAGCCAACAGCTAGTGTTTATTAAAGTCATTCAAGGCTGAGCTCCTAGCAGGTGATACTTTATTTATTTAAGGTGTAGAAAATGCACAGTGCTTACAGGAGGTCATGTGACTGGGGTCGCAATAGGAGCTCTGGATTTCTGGTGAATTTCCATCTCAGCTCATCTCATCTCATTCTGCTTCAGCCATTCAGCCCTGTCTCCACAAACATCTCTAAGTCACCACAGTCAGAAAGGAATCACTTTCCTTCCTCACAGAACCAGGCCAGAAGAGAGGAAGTGTGTCTGTCACTCTCTAGGCAGCTGCAGGAAGTGTGCCACCACTCACTGAGTGCCAGTTGAGTTGGTTTGCTGTGGTTTCTAAGCGGCCAGTTGCTCAGAATTCATTTCCAGTGGATGTCAAAATAGGAGAAAAGCAACATGAGAGACACTGTATTGGGAAATCTTTATCTCGGGTCCTCTATGACATATGAGGCATATTCCAGGAGGCCGTGAGCAGCCCAGGGTCCTTGTCCTCTTCTCATAATCTCTCTTTCACTCAGAGCTCAGAGAAATCACCATCACAGCAGGTAAAAAAGAATTTACTCTCTCACTCAGTCTATTAGAAGACAATGGTTATTGCGGTTTTGTGGCATTAAGGGGGAGTTTTGCTGAAATAAAATTAAAAACATTCACTAAAGTTAGCAAACATCTCGTGAGCTTCAATCTAGCTAATTCCAAACTACAGTTTTAAGTTCTATTCACATTGGAAGTTTTAAATTGAAGAGGAAGTTCTAGATTATTTTGTCAACCACTGCTTTAAAAATGAATGCCAGAGAAGCTAAATGGCTTGAGAAAAGTTCTAGAGGTAGGCCAAGGCAGAACTAGTTAGCTCAAGGTGAGATGGATTGCCATGACCCAAGTGAGTCCAGCATTCTTTCTTTCATATGATCCATTCCAGGTGATATCCTGGGTTTTGTGCCTCACTAAGTATCAGGACCCTGCCTCTCTATTTGGGGGAGTCAAGACCAGATTATTTTGTTAATTAATTCTTCTTTCAAAGAAAGTTTGGAAACAACCCCATTCATATTTTTCTGTCTGAGCAACATCTGCTTTTCCCTCAAATCTTTCCTCCCTAATGGGAAAAAATGAGGAACACTGACTATTTTCTGTCTAGAGATGACATCTGTGATCTCTACAGACATACTCCAAATATGGAAACAATACATTATTGCAACATGCTTGGCCCTCTTCACTGTAAAATTGTCTTTCACGAATTATTGGCTATCCTATTTCTGCCCTACTCAATGCTCCCCTTGATTTTCAGCAGAACATTAGAAAGCATTAGCCTCACCTCTGGTAGTACCTAAAATGATTCTGGATTTCCACTCCAGGACTCCTCTCCTGTGCTGGAAACATTACTCATTGAAATATGTTCTCTTTCTATAATTGGAAAGTTAAGACAGACACATAACTTAGTGTATTTTCTCATATCCTTTGTAACTAGGACTGACTTCTTCTGTGCAAGCTTAAAGTGTGAACTTCTTGCAATTCAGAACTCTGAATTAATAAGCCTGAGCTTCACCATGCTTTCTGTCCTTCCTGTGTGCTTGGAAGGTTACATTCAGGAGACCAGTGGATTGATGAGATAGAAGAACCCCAAGTTCTTGAATAAGCACAGAGAGTTGACTGCCAGAGTAAACTTAAAACGATCCACTCTCCCACAGAATAATCTTGTTTCTGAAGCTGATGTGGGTTTAGATCTCTATAATACAATAAAGTAGACTTTGCCTTAACAAGCAAACTCTTCTTTGCCATAAGTCAGATTCCCTGTGAATCTAATGTACATACATGTGGAAAGTTCACTAGAGGGTGATCTCAGTATTATCATGCATAAGTGAAGTTTGGCTTGGCAGAGGAGAATATGAACCACATACAGATGTAACCGGAGCCACAGATTGATCACTGGATTTGTAATAGCCTGTCACACTTGTTGAGGCAAGAAAACTAGATATGTATCGATCATGTTATGTGCAAATTATGCTTGGGAGTAAAGGGTAATATGAGTGAGTAAGTACAGCAATGTGGCTGGGAAAAATACCTTGGTAGAGACTCAGCTGAGCTCTAGGACCACCAATATGCCTGATGATTAGGAATGAGGAACTCTACACGAAAGGGGAAATCTGAATAATACCACAACTGCATCCATTCCAACCAACCCCTTTGCACTCTTCAGACACACATGTTTCATATAAAAAAAGTTGGTGAAGCCACTCTGGTGACTCACAGCTGTAAGCCTGTCTATTTAGGAGGCTGATATCTGTGGATCCTGGCTCAAAGCCAGCTCTAGAAGAAAGACCTATGAGACTCTTATCTCCAATTAACCGGCCAAATACTAGAATTAGAGGTATGGTTCAAGTGGTAGAATACCAGCCATGAGTAAAAAAGCTCATGACTAGGGCATGCCTGCACATTCGTGCACACACACAAACATTCGTGCTATTGAATAAATAAAATGAAAGCAAAAAACAGTTGAAACATTGAAAAAAAAGCTGAAACTTTAAATTGTGGATTCTAGTTGATATCTTTCCTTGTAGAAACTTACAAAATGAAGTAGGCACACATTACCACTGCAGAAGGTCTCCAGATTGACAATGATTCTTATCACCTTCTTATCATTTTACGACCTTTGCTAGGTTCCTCTTCCTCATAGCCAGCACCTCTGCTGATCAAGGTAGCTTACTTAATGGACTAACTTAGAACTTCACCCTTAACAGGCCTGAGACACTGCACCCTAGCCTCTAGACTAGAAAAAGATACAGACAGATTTTATGTCTGTCTTACAGAATATTTCCATTTGAATGTGCTCACTACTCAGAGCCTTTTTTGCAGCATCTATTTAGGGCACATCCACTGTGAGAACTGTGTAAAGCAAGGATGGACAGAAGGAAAGTTGACGCAGAAGATCTTTCTGGAAGCTCTTGAAATGCAACCATTAGAACTGTCTACTTTGAAATAAAGGAATTTGGTCTTTACACCTCTATATTTTGGATGCATAAACCCCAGGGAAATGAACATGAATTTAGACAAAGCAGTTCCCTTTATTTGAGGACAGTTCCAAAGAGGGATTCAGCTGTAGTCTAATAGCTCTAGATATTGCCAGCAACAGGTATTGTGTTCCAATCAAAAAGTGTGGTTTCTTACACTACAGCATCTACTACATCAATATTTACTACATTGCTTATAAAGCCATTCTCCCAGGTCAGTCTAAATCCATTCTCTGATTTTTATATATGCTCCTTTCTCATGTCCACTCTTCTACATATAGCTATTTCTAGTTATTTTCAAAATAGCTCAGAAGGTTTCTCTTCTGTCTTCTCTGAAGTTCCTTAATCTTTCTTGGCTTCACTGCCTGTCCCTTTTGCTCCCACAGTAATTCTTATTCTCATTTTATCATGATATGTGATAATCATTATTTAAACCCATGTTAAATAGAGAACTCCTTGAGGGAAGGGACAACGTTTCATTCTCCTTTATACCCCTGATGTTGACATGTTGCCTGGCATATAACAGGCACTCATCCAATGTGATTTATTAAATGTGTGAGTGAGTAAATGAATGAGTGAATAAATTAATGAATGTTCACATACGCTCTTCTTTCATTTCCAAAAAGAATTTGAGGCAGCCAAGTTAAAAAAAATCCAACATACTGCAGCTTATAGAGTCATAGCTCAAAATGTGCAAAACCTGGCAGAAGTGCATGTCTCACTCTATGGAATGGCACACTATTGGGGTATAAATATGAGTCTTGGAAAAACCCTCATTTCAAGCTACAGATACCCAGATTGGTGACAGCAGGGTATCTTCTCACAAGGACCAAAGATCCCAGCCAATAGCACTTTCAAGAATGTGCAAGCAAAGAGTTAACAGTCTCACAGCTGTCTTTCATTGGAGGTGTTAATGAGGTGACAGGGGGGGAAAGATTTTAAAATGAAATTGCCTTCAGTCATTCCAGTTAAATTCCAGTACAATGGAAAGACAGGAACCTTTCTCCATTCCTCCTTTACCAATTCCCCAATGACATGGACTCTGACCTTAGTTCTGTGGTTATACACCTCAATAAAAGGGCTTAGATCTGCCCACTTGGTTTCCAAATCTCAGACTGCTAAAATTTGGTTACCAGAGATACTCAGATTAGGGAAAATGATTCATGAACTACTGTGTGGTAAAACAGGCTAATATGTTATCTAGAAGAACATTCAGAAACCCAAGCATAAAATTCCAAAGTACTTCCTGCTTGTTTTCTCCTTAATTCTCTGTTCCTCTTGGGTATATCAGAAATAAAGGACAACTATTTAGAAAAAAAAGAAAAAAGAAAAAAAAACTCTCAAATTTTGCCCTGACAGAGTCTTTGACAAACATGGCCAAAAAAAAATCTAAGCCTGGCCATTCTAGTAGAGCAGGCTCAATGTTCCTCAGTGGGTGCATACCAATTATTTAAATTTTTGAGAAGACTACTTCTGAAGAAAGAAGTGAAGTAATATCTGTACAATGTAGAGTACTGATTCCCAGGGAAATTATAGAGATGCGTGTTTATATGAATTTAGGCAAGCAATTTACTTATGGGCCCAACTGTTCCACCTCAGGGAGTACTATGAGGTTAAAGATAGAAAATGTTTAGCAAAAAGCCTGAGACATTATTATTACTGTTCTCATTATCCGCATCAGCATCATCACCATAGATGAGGAGCTGGATTTGTCAAGGAAGCCTCTGTCTGTGGTAGACAACATATGGCATTTATATGTGTGAGAGTGAGATGTCTCTTATAATGTGATAAAGGAAGAAGCTGTTCGATTTTTCTCAGGACTTACTAAGACAAAATACAGAGAGAAATCCTCATTGTTTGCCCAGAAGGCTTTACTGTGCTCAGAAATTACTTGATCTCTCGGCAACTTAGTTGTCTCTTCAATAAAATGGGCTGCATCGGGTCTACCTCATAGAGTCTCCATGACTTTTAGAAGGAGGAGTGAATGTAAAGCAATGAGTACAGTCCCTGGCTCAAAATTAATAGCCTCACTATGACTGTTGTTGACTTTTAAAATCACTCTAATGATCTAGTTGGACATTGTATCAGGATGCTATTGAACACGCTGTTATGTAGGAGAAAGGGAAAAGAGAAAACTCCAGCTGCTTACTAATGACTTATTCCAATGACAAATAGTCTTCAATCTGATTCCTATTTTCTAGCAAACAAATGCATAATTATTGAACAATATCTATTCTAGCTTCTCAACATGTGATAAATAGTATTTTCTCCGTGGTCATCAAAAAATGCTGTACAGATTATAAATAGGAGAGAGATCCAGCTATACAAATGATATTTAAGCACACTTTGCCTTATGGCTCTAGACTGCATGGAGGGGAGGGGAGAAAGCCTCTAGGCCAGCTCTTCACTGTTCACTAACTAAAAGTGAACAACAACTACATCTGATAAACACTTGGAAGCCGGGCTAGGGGGGCTCATGCTTGTAATCCTAGTTACTCAGGAGGCTGAGATCTGAACACTGTGGTTTAAAGCTAGCCTGGACACTAAAGACCCTGAGATTCTTATCTCCAATTAATCACTGGAAAAGGGGAAGTGGGGCTGTGGCTCTAGGGGTAGGGTGATAGCTGTGAGCTGAAGAGCTCAGGGACAGCACTCAGGCCCAGAGTTCAAGCCTCATGACCCACAACACAACAACAACAAAAAAAAAACACTTGGCTAGAAAAGGAGGAACATTGCCTTTCTTTTGGAGTGAATAAATTAGGAAATACTTTTTTGCCATATTTTAGTTTAATGTTAGAAGTAGAACATTCTCTATAATGCCTATTAAAGTTGTGAAATTAAAACTGTTATACTAATAACAGAACATCAAATGTAGTACTCTACCAAGGAACTAGGTCAATATTAGCAGAATATCTCAGATGGAAAGTAAAGCATCAAATGCATTTGTTCAAATTTTTATGGCAAGATAAAATTATACACCAACTCATTTGACAATCAGTAGACACTTTCAAAATAATAAGAATATTTTGCAAACTATTTACAGACCCAATATTTTATTTTGTCCTTATTGTAGCCATAGCAGTTAAGGTAAATTATTCTTCCCCAACTTTGTACAAAGGTTCTCATTGGAGGTTCAGAAAAAGAGAAAACGACACAAATTATCAGAAGAGTCCAAATTTCTAATCAAGTCTCCTTGATTCAACACAGCGCTTGTGGTATTTCAAACAAAAATAATGTATCATAATAAATTGGCTACGAGTATTCTGAAAAGCCTGAAAAAGCAAAATAGTAGTGAAGCAGCACAAGCAGAAACGGATGAGTATTCTTGTGGTTAAGGTTACTGGAAAGAGAAGAATAAGACAAAGACAGGACGAGATGTTCTTAGAGTCTCAGAAGCCTTAGTGCCAATTCACCATCCAAGTATACAGTTTCTTAGGGAAACTTAATACCCACATCTTGTGACATTTAACCTAGCCACTTCTTTTTTATTTTTGCCTTAGAATAAAAGTACAGAGAAAAGAAAAAAAACCTCATTTTAAAAAGAAATATAGCAACAGGGAGTATGCAAGATTTATAAGGCATTCCTGAGAAATCTGTGGTCTTTGGTCCTGGTCTGAGGCAGCAACCTTGATTACTCTCCTGAGCAAGCCATGACCCTAGACAAGAAGAGAAACTAGAGCTCACGGAAAACTTGAGGAAAATGGGCCTCTCAATGAACCTGCTTTTAGGAGCTCTTGACCTAGGAACAAGGTAGTGTTGGAGTTGAATGTTCTTAGTGAACCATTAATCAGAAAGATAAATATTCATAGATGTGATGCATGCATATACAACCAAAAAAATTACAGTCATAACATCAGGTAACTGGGTTTCTAGCAATTAATCATGTCTATTGACTTAATATTTATGAACAGGTACTTTAAATGCTTTTTCGTGTAACTTAAGTCTTCCCCCAAATTGTACATATTAGCTACTTTTATCATTATACTGGAGTTTGAATTCAGAGCCTCTTGCTTGGTGCTCTAAATTTGAACTATACGTCCAGCCCCAGTGCACTTTTCTGCCCAGGCTGGCTTCAAATCACAATCCTTCAGGTCTCATCCTCCTGAGTAGGTAGGATTGTAGCTGATGGCATAAGCCAGCCATCAACTCTTGGCTTTTTTTTTAACCATTTCTTTAAAGATAAGAAACAAAAAAAGTAAGTATCCTAGCAGGAGTCAAATAACAAGTAGACTAAAGAACTTTGAGATGAATCCAGGCAATTAAATAGTAAGTAGAAACACATTCAAAACCACACCCTTTTCTTCTGTGACATTGGAAATATGACTTCTTTTCTCCATAAATCTTGTTCTAAACCCCTCTATTCTTCCAGATATGCAGTATCTGTTGTTTGGCCAACGAGAGTCATAAAGTGCAAAAATGTGCTGATGATATTATTTATTACTCATAGATATACTATCAATTACAGTTCTTCATACCAAACAGTGAATCATTGTCAGTTCTGCATATAATGTAATGGTTTCCCCAGATATAATAGTATACAGCTAGAGAAACTGACCCGTATAACAATTACCTCTTATGTTTTCTTTTGTTCTGTTGTGTTATTTTTCTATCTGAAAGAATCCAATCCCAGAGCACCATTACACCTCTGATTTAGAAGTTGGAATGAGAGAATTAAGATGACCATTTTACAAATGCACCTGCTGTGAACAACATCTTAAAATATAATAAAATAAAACTACATTAAAAATAATTAATGTTAATTAATTGTTAATTAACATTTAATTAATTATTAACATTTAATAATTAGCATTTAATAAACTACATTTTTTTAAAAAAGATGGAATAAGAAGCTGAAATTCCAGGGTCTGACCATGTTTTGCTGTTCCCATGTGTGTTTATTTACATGGCATATTTAAATGGCAATCTATTTCTAAACTTTTGTTAACACAAAAGAATTCCTAATTCCAATCTAAGAGCATTTAAGCAGTATTTCCATTTTGTTCTCCAATAAATTTGTTTGCTACTAATGATAAGTTCTTTAGGCATAGAATACATGAAAGACATAATTTGGAGAAATCATATCAAAAGAGAAAAGAGAAATTTAGTAATGTTAACATGAAATCTTCCATTTAATAACAGACATTTCCAAAAGCAAGGTAGGTAAACTAACTAGAATTTATCACCTTCTAAGGGTTAGGGATTTTCACCTTTGTTACTAATACATCTGCCCTTCTCTTTCACCTCCTAAATTCTTACCAAGGCTGAGAACTATTCTGTGTTGATTGGGGGGTTTCTATTCTGTTCCCAAAGACAATGACTCTCTACACAGCACGGCCTTGGATTCAGGAACACTGAAGGGCTCCGAGAAAGTAATGATTTAATTATTTTCCAACTAAGGCATGGGTCTCAACTATCATACATATCTCACTCACAAAGGAAGGTTCTCAGGCCAACCTGGCAGCTTTCAGCAATTCAGTTGATCTGGAAGTCTTTCAGATCCCTAGTTAGCATTCTTCATGTACAAATCCAGGTGCCAAAACTTTGCAACCTGAGTAGTTAAACTGCTTAACTGCCTCGCTAACCTGCTACTGTCACCTCGCTGTAATTGCCACTACATTTAGAGCTTCTTCAGGAAAAAGATTGTCAAAGAATAGATTGCAAGGTGATTGCTTGCTACATGGCCCTTAGATTTTGCAGTTGGGGCTAATATGTAATTTTTCATCAAGAGAATCTTGGAGTTCATTGGATGGAATTTTTTCAGGACTAACAGTTTACGAGGGTAATTCATATATGCTTCTTCTACTGGGTACGGTTTATTAGTTGTACTTCTTGTCAAAGAATAATTATTACCACTGCTGCCTAGTTCTTTTATCAATTTGGAACCATTTTGGATAACTACATGGGAACCACAATCACACAAAATACCAGGATGAAAGACCTTTAACAAAAACATATAGGCAGGTCGGGCATGGTGTCTCACACCTGTAATCCTATCTACTCAGGAGGCTGAGATCTGAGGATCAAGACTCAAAGTCAGCTCAGGCACAGAAGGACCTGAAACTTATCTCCAATTAACCTCTAGAAAAATGGGAAGTGGGGCTTGGCTCAAGGGTAGGGTGGTATCCTTGAGCTGAAGAGCTTAGAGATAACATCCAGGCCAAGATCAAGCCCCATGACCCACAAAAAATAGATAAATAAATAAATAAAACATTTAAGCTGGTATGCTTCACAATTCACTCTAGTTCCCTCCAGGAAGTTGTGAGGAGCTCCACTATCATAACTTCCTACAATAATCTATTGTACCTTTGGCATTTATCACAGCATCTGACCTAAGGCAGTAATTTTAAATTTGGTAAGATGGAAAATATCAAGACACAAGGCATATTTGTGTCTTCTAAAACTACTGTTACACTCTAAAAAATATAAATGGTAGCCCTACTGTTTGTAGGTATTTTGCTACAAATTGGGGATCTAAAGGAAACCACTGGCCTCCAGAAGGGGACTGCTCATAGGAAAGATGGATATAACTCAAAACTTGGGCAAGATCAACCATTGAAATCTCATGTAATTTAGAAGTGCCTAGAGCCTTGAAAACTCTTGGGGAGACTTTTATAAAAATGGTGTCTATCTAATGGAGATGAACTGTGGTCAACAGATGTTCCATATGTACAAAGGCATATTAAGAAACTTTCATTTTCAGAGTGGCTGTGGGAATACGGAAGGAGGGAGAGATGAGCCTGACTGGAATAGCAGAAAATAGATAATAGATAATAGAAAGAGATAATAGAGAACAAAAACAGGGTTTTACATAGAACAATGATTTGTTCTCAGTTGGTGTAGGATGATTGCTCTAGCCACTATATTATGACTCTGGGAGATATTCTTCATCATCAGGCTATAAAAAGGATATCACTTTTACATTTTGTTTGGATGCACTAACTTCTCCAAAAATCTTCTTCCTACTAAAGTCAACCATCACTCTCAAACAGTGAGGCAGTCTGGGCTCAGGCATTCCAAAGCTTAATTTTCTGATACCCTTAGCCAAACCACACTCAACTGACTTGTATCTCCATTTTCTTCTTTATAAAATATGGACTGCTTGCTAGATTTCACCCTTCACGTAGGATGGTATATGGAGCCACTAATGAAAAGCCGCCAACTTAGAAAAGTATTACAGAAATGCCTAATAAGTCCAAATAACACTCAAGAAAGATGAAATATGGGTGTCAAATGTTCATATTTGGGGTGACGTTTTCAGCTGGAAGATTTAATGATCTGGAGGCTAATTTTCATGAGGCCTGTCGGTACCAGGTGAACCTGGAGGCTAGTCGGCAGCCCCACTTACCAATTAAGAACAGATGATCAACTGATATCATCTTTGCTGAAAAGTGCATCCCTATACTAAGACTAAAGCTCACAAGAAGCTTCCTTGGAATCTGCTGAGTCTAGCCTATCACTTATAAATCCACACTCTAAAGCCTTGTTCTTGGAGAAAAGAATGCGATGTAGAAAGAAAGAAATAGGAAAAGAAATGAGAGAGAGAACACTGACTCCATTTCCCTTCTTAATTACTAAAAAAGGCCAAGCTTTTTTTGGCTTTAAAAGAGTTAACAAGACAATAGAACAAAACCTAGATACATAAGGCCATATAGTATGATGCTAAATGAAAGGACCTCCAGTGATTGTTGTCCTTAATGTACTATGTTATCTCTCATTTCTTTTGCTGTCCCTTGGTTATCTCATACTGTTACAGTATTTCACCTTGTTATCTGATATATTGGATATATGGGTATTTGTTTATTTGAAGTCGGATAGGGAAGGGAGGAAAACAAGATGAGGGGCGGGGGTACGGGGAGGGAAGTGGGGACCAAGACATGAGAAAGGGTATCAATGTTTGTGAAGTAATGCACCTTCTATCTGGTGAATATAGTGTAACCCTTCTATTAATTACAATAAAAAATATATGAAAAACAATGAGTACAATGAAAGAAAAGAGTTAACAAGTATAATTATCATCAAATATTAAAAGCTGGCCACAAGGAAGGCGTTATTTTACAAACACTTTTTATTTGTTCTTCCTAACACAGAGTTTGAATTCTTCCTTATCATATTTTTGGTCACAGTAAACTGAGTGTGAAGCAGTTAAGTCTTTCCCACTAGAAAGTAATAGAGCTTAATGACAACCCAGGAAGACAAAAAATATAGGTTGCCTCTCAAAGCCCATGTAACACTAAGCAAAAATCTGTCAAAAAGCCTACCTCACCATGTTGTCTTGCTGGGTACATTCTCGCCGTACCCAACCTTGCTGCACATGTCATCGCTGGAATGTGAAGTTGCTTATGACCCAGTCAAGATAGGAAGGTTAATTTATTTTAGTAGATATGTGTCAGTGACACTATTTTTAAAAGTACATCATAACAACTTGCTCATCACACACAAAATCCCTCAAGTGGGTCAGGCCAATATGACCTGGAGAGGAGTGAGTGATATGCCCTACTGACACATTCCATCCAGAGCACCTGTCAGCAGTCAATGGTTCACATCACCATATTCAACAAAGCAAGGGAAGATACAGATACTTTTCTGAGAAATGGCTGCAACAGCAAAGAATAGAAATAGCATGTACACAAGTCCTTTGTGGGTATGCATTGTTAAACAGAAATTCAGGCAAGGTCTACAACTCTATTTCAGGGACCACACTAATGATATCCTTTAAATTTATTCTGAAATGTGTTTTTAAATGATCTTAAGATGGGAATTCTAGATTTAATATTATCTAAGGCTTAAAAGTTAATCTTGAGAAGTTTTCAAAATTATTCAAAACTTAATGTATGCTCACGGTAAATTCGTTCAAAACTGAAATGACAAAAAGAACTGAACTCTGGAGTTCCATACTGGCTGGCTGTTTAGCATCTAAATCCGGAGTCCAAAATGAAATGTGTGATTTTTCTTACCCCCTCATGGTGATCTTCTTCCTCTATTGGGGGAAATTGTTCTTTCACTACATTCACATTGTTCATGATTTCTCTCTTCTCCTGACTTTAATCTATAAATCCACATCCCCTCTACCACATTTATCCACTTCTGATTACCAAGTCTCAGAGATTTGGAATGTCATAATAGCATTCCAGTTATTTTTCTTCATGTGACTTTTGCCCTTTATACTTTGTTCTTAACCCCAGTCAAAGTGACCCACTTAAACAATGTCAGATCCTATTTCTTAAAATCATATAACAATATTTTATTCCAAGAAAATCTGAAGGTCTTCCAATAACCTAGAAGATTTATTCTCATCCCTTTTCCTTGTTGGATTCACCTTTTAAGATTATTTCCCCTTGTCTTCTCCATACCAGCCAAACACATCTTGGGAATGTTGCTTAGATACCCAAGGCATGCTGCTGTGTCAAGGCTTTTGCACTGAGATATTCTATGCCTGCTCTCTGGTAAGAGAACAGAATTCCCTTTCCTCATTAAGGACTTCTCTGACTTAAACTATCCAAAATTGCAATCTTTCACCTCACTCTCAGTATTTTCTAGATCAATCAGTTAAATTATTATATTATTATGAAAGCAATCTTCTGATTTTGAGATGGCAGCTACATAAAAATCCAGAATCTGGGGCCAAGAGCATGGCCCAGTGGTAGAGTGCTTGCCCAGCATTCATGAAGCCCTGGGTTCAATTCCTCCATACCACATACACAGAAAAAGCTGGAAGTGGTGCTATGGCTGACGCTAGCCTTAAGAAAGCTCAAGGTCAGTGCCCAGGCCCTGAATTCAAGCCCCAGGACTGACAAAAAAATCAGAGGTCTGAATAATCTCTGTGGTAGATCATAATGGAGAGGTGGTAGGACTGGTAGTGGAGGTAGTTAGAAACTACAAAGGTAAATTTGAACTTTATTCTTATGGTGTGAGCTAATGGTTCGATTTATATGCCTAAAGGAATAGTTTCACCTCTGAGTAATGGATGTGGTAGCTGACATAGGTAGAGTGTGGACTGATTATCAGGAAAGAGGATACAGTAGATTAGAATTGCTAAGGAGCAACAGAGCTTGGCATCAGGCCTATACTGAGGATGGAATTGTATTTATTAACAGACACTAGTAATGAGTAAACTTTTGGCCCGAACAGTTAGAAAAATGATGGTGATGATGCAGAGCTGAGAGCATCAGAAGAGAAACAGTTATTTAGAGTGGAGTAAGAATTCTGTTTTGTAAACTACCCTACAAATAACCCTTTGAAATAAAGAAATACATTACTATAATTAATTGATAATAGGTGTGTGTGTGTGTGTGTGTGCACTGATACTGGGGTTTGTACTCAAGTTCTGGTTTAGCTTTTTCACTCAAGTCTGGCACTTTACTGTATGACCAACACCACTAAGTACAACTGCTTACAAGATGATCAGAGATAAGAGTCTCTTGGATTTGTCTGTCTAGGCTAATGTTAAACCACTCCTCAGATGCCAGTCTCCCAAGTTTCTAGAATATAGGCTTGAGGCACCAGTGCTGGCTGGTCGACCCTATTATTTCCCATTGTTTTTTTGTGTGCATATAAACCTTTATGCATATATTGGAATTACTCAGTTCTTCTACCAGTCTACTCATGAATATGGATATGCTGAAAATATACATCATCTGAGATTACTATTGCTTCTTCAGGATGTGACCAGGTGATGCAAAGAAGAGAAGAGTCTCAGGTGATGTTGCAAGCTGTATGATGGTGTAAATGATTGCAGTATAGAACCTCACAATGAATCTCAAAGATATTCATATGTGGATATATATATATACACACATATATGTATATGTATATGTATGTCTGTATAATAGTTGAGATGGACTGAACTAGGAAGGTTAACAACCTGGTAAAAGGCTGCCAAAAGATCCCCTCCTGTATCGCCATTTACAATCTGCCATTATGTTGAAGCGTTAAATTTAACAAATGGTCTCCAATGTGACAAAAAAAAAAGGACATGATAACCTGAAAAAAAAAAGGAAAAAAGGTTGGGGGTAAATAAATGTAGAAGGTTGAGCATAGAGAGATCTTATAACCAGTGATAGAAGCAAGTAATCAAAATAAACAAGCATTGCCCTTTTGATAAATAATATTCACCTGAAATGGCAGCCAGTGTAAATGGTTGACAATGGTAGACCAGATGTCTCTCTCCCTGCCTTGTCTAGTCACTATGTAAATGTTTAGGAGATAAGCATGGATCCATGGAAAGGAAAAAAAGACATAAAATTGAATAATGTTTACTTAATTTTTTGAACAATCAGTTCAGTTAGATAAAAGCAAGTTTGTATTTTTATACTTCTGAGCAAATGGAAAGGCCCATAAATATAATTTTAGTATCATCTGAAAGACTTATATCATCTTAATAGACAAGGGATATGAGTGAATCATCTACTCAGATTATTTTGACTGAACTTTAAAACAAAACTACTCCTACTCCTTGTGTTTCATACTTTTTATTCCATATACTTGAAGCACAGCTTTAGTGCAAGATGTGCAGGGTGTGGTGGCACATGCATATAATCCTAACACTTGAGAGATGAGTCAGAAGAAGTGGAAGTTTGAGGACATCATGGACTCAACCAAGTGAGGCTTTGCCTCAACAAAACCAAGATGATGATGTGGGGGAGGGAAACAGGGACAAAATCAAGAGAAGGGATATCAATGTGCAAGAAGTAATGTACCTAAAAGAGAGATTTCTCTGAAGAAGAAACAAGAATGGTCTATAGACACATGAAGAAATGCTCAACATTTCTGGCTGTAAAAGAAAGGCAAATCAAAACAACTCTGAGATTCTACCTCACTCCAATTAGAATGGCCATGATCAAGAAATCTAAAAACAGATGTTGGCAGGGATGTGGCCAGGAGGGATCACTACTACACTGTTGGTGAGAATGTAAACTCATTTAACCACTATGGAAAGCAGTATGGAAATTCCTCAAAAGACTAAACATAGAGCTCAGCTACGATCCAGCAATTCCACTCCTTGGCATTTACCCAATCAACCAGAAAGAAGGACATACTAAAGCCACTAGCACAATGATGTTAATTGCAGCACTACTTACCATATCAAAGATATGGAAGCAACCCTGATGCTGCTCAGTAGATGACTGGATCAACAAGATGTGGTATTAATACACAATGGAATTCTATGCTGCCATCAGAAAGAATAACATCACACCATTTGTAAGGAAATGGAAAGACTTGGAAAAAATCATATTAAGTGAAGTAAGACAGACCCAAAGGAACAGGCTCAATGGTTTCCCTTATTTGTCATAATTAGTATAAACATTGGACTCTCCTAAAAGAGGATTACAATAGGGCAAAACCTAGATACATAAGGCCATATAGAATGAGGCTAAATGAAAGGATCGGATTACAATAGGGCAAAACCTAGATACATAAGGCCATATAGAATAAGGCTAAATGAAAGGATCTCCAGGATATGGAAACAAAAGCCATATAATGTGTGATTATTGTTCTTAATGTACTATGTTATTTCTCATCCCTTTTGTTGCCCCTTGGTTATTCTCATATTGTTATAGTAGCCCCTTGGTTATTCTTATATTTGAAATAGAAAAGGGAAGGGGGAACCAAGATGAGGGGAGAGGGAGGAGGGAAGTGGGGACAAAAACATGAGAAGGGGTATCAATGTATATGAAGTAATGCACCTTCTAATTTGTGAATATAACTGTAACCCTTCTATTAATTACAATAAAAAAGAACTTAAAAAAGAAGCAATGCATCTATTACCTTATGAACTCTAATCCCTCTATACATTACTCTGACAATAAAAAAAGAATTAAAATGGGTACACAGTAGGCATTGGAAAAAATGAAGGCAGAGTGTAGGCTGCAGATGCATGATCCCTAAGGCAGGATCCTACCAAGATGCCAGTCAAACCGTGTGCACAAAAACAAATCTGTAGCTCCACAGATTACCCATATACTTACTACTCCACTTTGTAGGATTTACTTTGGCTCTTTCAGCTGTTCTCTGCTGGCCTCATCATGTCATAATAAAGGAACCTCAGCTTATTTCTGATATCTTAAAACACTTTGACTTCAGTGGTTACATTATTGGATGGGTTTAAGTAAACTTAAATTGCCCTGGTTTGGGAATGTTTCTACTTATAGTCCCCTCTGTCACACCACCACACTAAGGAAAGCTGAGAATGAGGCATGCTATGCCTTTCCAATGTGACTTGCTGAGATAAAGTTCCAGCATTTTTTAAGGCGATTCCAAGAACGAAGTTTTGAAAAGCCATTGAAAGAACTGTAGTGTTTTTTTTTTTTTCGTTCCTGAAAGTTTCTTTAGATCAATGTGGTTTTTTGTTTTGTTTTGTTTTGTTGAAGCTAGGCACTGGCTGCTCATACTTGTAATCCTAGCTACTTAGAAAACTGAGTTCTGATGATCCATGTTCAAAGCCAGCTTGGGCAGGAAAGTCTGTGAGACTCTTATGTCCAATTAAACCAGCACAAACCTGAAAGTGGGAGTGTGACACAAGTGGTCAAGCACCAACCTTGAACAAAAAAAGCCAGTGGAGAGAGTGAGGTCCTGAATTCAAGCCTGAGTATGGACACACACACACACACACACACACACACACACAAATTTTGAAATTTTGTCTTCCTAATGTCCATAAAATCAGTCATATCATGATTTATTGTTAAACAGCATGCTACTTGAACAGAAGCAATTGTTGCTGTCCCCTTTGCTACTTTCAGTTTTTCAAAACTGATGATCAATCCTGTTGTCTCTGGCATGGATCTTAACTACAGTGATATAGTATATGGTTGGACAAATGAGGATTCCCAGGAGATGGCAGTGCCAGTTCTTGCTAGTCATTTATCCCAGTCTTGAGGGAAGAATCAAAATCCAAGCAAGTCAAGACAGCATGATTCTAAAGCACGGAAAGTCCATGGGGAGTTGACATGCCATGACTCCTAATCTTCTTTTCCGGCCCCTGGTGATCTCACCCAGAATTGTCTAGGCCCTGCCTGGGTCTGTTTTCCTGATCACACAGTAAAAGTTTACACCGTCTATGCTCATGCAAACACTGTAAGGTAATGAGTATAATTGCCAAATATAACATCCACTACTGTTTCTCAACCTCAACAGCCAATGTGCCAAAACAGTGGCAGGAAACCACATGTTTTCAAAAACAAAGCTAAAAGGAAAAAAAAAAAAACCTAAAGGTCAAGAATTACAGCATGACTCCCACTCACTTCAGACTTTTTTTTTTCAAAGAATGATGTCATTGCAATGTTGTGGGCTTGAGAATCTGACAAATTAAAGTTCTGAACACTCCACAGTGAGCTCCTTAAAGCCAGGGACTGATTATCATCTCTGCTATGCTGCTATGTGCTCAGTACTCCAGTAAGTACTCAGGAACTGAATGAGTCCTCACTCCCTGGTGACCAGCTCTCTAGCCAGTTTCTATGTGTCCCTGGACTATACCACCTGCCAGCTCTACATAGAGTCTCATGAATTTCTATCTCCAGGGCAGACCTCTCATCTAAAGCCAGAGATACACATGTACATTAGCGTCTCACTGTCTATATCCAAAGTATATTTTTCAATATAGCCTCATATATGATCACCTTGCACAGTTGCCTCTACCAATTATGGTTTCATCACCCCATTTTCTCCACTACCTTGTTGGATCTTTCAACTAGACTGCCTAAGTTGATTTCTTTGCTTTATTTCCTATCACTGTTATTAACACCAAATTTAAAAACTAGAAAACTAAATCTTCAGAAAATGACTCTAGTTTTAAACAGAAGAAGGAAGTGAGTACATGGATGGTCTCTGAGATGATAAGAATGGTTTCTTTTCTTACTTATTTGGGGGTTTACTAGATATCTTTACCCCATTGTCATATTATGAAAGTAAATGTATTCAGGACAATCAGGAAAACCACTTAAATGCATTTCTACTTCCAAGTAAAATTTACCCTTTCCAGAGCACCAATCTATAGGACTCCATGTTCCAGTTCCTACACTCTGACACCTATCAATTACCAGTATCAGACTCTAGACATAGCATAAGGACAAATGCAGTGAATCTTAACAAACCCCCAAATGATGAAAAACTCTTTAAAGGTTAGCTGAGTCTTACCATAGAAAGCTATTGCCAAAACAAGAATAGAAACCATGAATAGTATTGTTTATAATTAAGAGACATTCTCAAATTAAGAGATTCAGAACCTAAGAAGATGCCAATTGTCCATAGAAAATTAGACAACATTGAAGTCTCATGTCAGGAGTGATGCTTGATTCCCACTGCTTCTGTCCATTAGATATTAAGGTAATACTGATAACCTTACAGAAGTTGGTAACCCTGTATGGAGTGACACAGGCATGCCTGGCTCACATTTATTAACAGTGCATATAACATACATATGTATATACTACATATAACAACGCAATAACTCCCTCACATACTCTGATTCCTCCTTAAGCCATTTCAGAATACTGAAAGGCCTATTTAAAATGTCGACATGTTATGGATTCCTCCATGCGTAGAACTGAGCTCTGAGCCTGGTCTACCCTTTGAGTAGACCTGGGCTGTGTGTTTCATTGCTCCCCTGATGTCCCTGCTGCCATGCTCTAAGCAGCTTCATAATCGCCCCTTTTACAAGCTCACACCCCCGCCTTCTTCCCACACTAACCCAACTATTTCTCTGGGTCACCTGCAACAGAATCTTGTCTGAATTATCCTCCTCCCTCCCTCCTCTCTATCTCTCTCTGCTCTCCATTTTACAGGCAGAGTACTAATATCACTTACACGTGAAAGTTCTTGACTGAGCTCACTTTATAAAATAAAAACAAACAGCTCAATTTCTTCTCCGCCCCCCTCTCTCTCTCTCACACACACACACACATAGAGGCATTCACACACGTATACACACCTTAGTCATATCAGAACAGATGTATTTTTCTTCTTTGCTGTGTTGTTTCTTTCTACAATAAAGGAAGCACTTGCTGGTCTCTCTTTGTACATGTAGGGTCTCACTTCCATCTTTACTTGATAAACTCTCACTCATCCTATATATCCAGTTCAAATGTCAGCTTAAGGAGGAAATCTCCCATGCCTTTCCCAAAGGTCAAGTACTCTTTTAAGCCATCTCTTAGATGAGTCTTTATGTCCTAGCACCTTCCACTGCTACAGCTTTATCAGTATTTGGTTCATCATTTGGTTTGCATGTGTTTTTCCACTCAACCAAACTACCGTGAAAACAGCAGCAAGTTACATTCTTTGCTTTGTTTTTGTTTTGTTCTTTTGTGTTTTGATTTACGGTGATTTTTTTTGCCAGTCCTGGGGCTTGAACTCAGGGCCTGAACACTGTCTTTGGGCTTTATCAAGGCTAGAGCTCTACCACTTGAGCCACAGTACCATCTCTGGCTTTCTCTATGTATGTGGTACCAAAGAATTGAACCCAGCTCTTCATGCATGCTAGGCAAGCACTCTATCACTAAACCAAACTCCTGGCCCCAGAAGGTTACATTTTTTCTGTTCATCATCACTTCATTGCTTCTTGACACATGAAAGTACTAATGAACATTTGTTTCAGACATTTTTCTATGATATGTCTTTAGGAAAATGGATAACCAAACTTCAGTGCATAAACTTTGTTATCTGAGACAAACAGTATAATAGTTCTAAGTGAATTGTATTTATCTATAGTCATTAATTTGCTGGGTCTGGAAAAAAATTAATAACATTATATAATAAACCTCAATACCTTCTGGATTCCCTCCTCAGATAAGCTAAAGTAATTTTTAAAAAAGGTTTTTGATAAGTAGGTTTTTGATTTGTCAAAGGTACATAATTTTTTCCTATAATGCAGTCTTTCAAACAGCCAAGTTAGGAAAACTATAAAAGTAAAGGTCCCAGGCTCTTACAGAAAACCATGCAACTTTTTCCACAAACCCACACAAGCTCTATTGCCAAACAAGCTTAAAGTGTTCTGAGAATCCAGAAGAGGAAAACCATTCATGCTGTAGTAGTGTGACTAGATAGAACTACTTTGGTTGGTCTTTTTAAGTGAGACTCCAAGTAGGTGAAGAATTGAAGAGTGTGGGAGGGGAATGTCCAACCCTGATAAGAAATCTGGGGAACAAAGAAAGCTGGATTATTGTTAACAGCCTCTTGGAGACCAAGTTGCCTAAAGCAGAGGAGTCAGATTAGATAAGGGAGGGGAGGGTAACTCAGAGTTTGATATCCAGAAGTTGAGAATGCCAATGAATGGAATTTCAACTTTGCTCTCTAAGCAGAAATATTGAGAATATAAACTTTTTCAGGTCTATATATGTCAGAACCATTCTAAATACAGTCTAACTTCCCCATTTGGTTCTGTATGATTGACCAAAATCAGCACTTCAGAAGAATAAAGGAGTGGAGAAAGAAAAGAGGGAAGCTGGACCCCTGGAAAACATCCATTGCCTCATAAAGCTTTCACTTCACCTGTGAGTGTCTGGCTCAATCATATCTCTGAAACTCTCTAAATCACTCAGATAAAGAGCTAGTTGGTTTTAATGCTTTGAAAGATGTCCTCTCTGCCTCGCTGCCTCCTTGGGGCATTCTAGCTGCCAGTCTTTCTATACTACAAGTTCCTGGCAAAGGAACCAAGAGAAGCCCAGAGTAAAGGACTACTTCTCATGTAATCCTTTGTGAATTACTTGTGCATATTTTGGTTCTTGGGGTAATTCTAAGTGATCTATTCTGCTCTTCCACTACTTCCACCACTCTCTTCCTCCCTCTCCCCTCCTTTCTCTGGAATCCTAAGGAAATAAGAAACCAAAACCAGTTTCTCTTGTCATAAAGAAAAAAAAGTTAACCACACAGAAAATTGCATTCAATGTGTAGGTATACACTTGTGGAGAAGGAAGGAAGAGAGGAAAAATGGAAGAGGAGAGAGAAAGGGAGGGAGGGAAGGATTGGCTAGAGAATCTCTTCTTCATTTCATCTTCCAGTATCTCTTCCTGTTCTTCATATATTAAATGATGAAATCTGTTAAAGAAACTACAGGGGAATCTCAGAGGCAGAGGAAAAAACAAATCTGGAAATCAGAATGGAAATTTCATAGTTACTGATGGAAGTGAGTTTTCATCAAGTCATCAATAGACAGGTCTAATTTTAAAGTGATTTGTTGTTATTGGTGTTGTTGCCCATGTGTTAGCAGTTACTGGGGCTCTTGAAATTCTGAGCAACATGTGATGAGTTGGACAGAAGTAGATGCAAATTGGTATTAAACATGGCTCTGAAGATAGCCTACGTGGGACAGTGAGAGTTCATGAGCTACACCAGCTGCATTTGGGAGAATAAGCATAGTCCTATGAGAAAGAAAGAAGAGAAAATGTCTGAAACAAAAGACTCATTGCTGCACAGCTGCAGAGAAAGAAGCACTTGAGTACTGGGACAATGGTGCAAGGCTTGGGAAGACTGGAGTAGAAGAATCAAAAGAGAAGTTACTGGCAATTGAATTCAAGAAATTTCCTTCTACCTCCTCATGACCAGGACTGAAAAGGAAGAAAACAAGATGCACACAAAATTAGGGAGAAAATGTGATGAGGTACAGGCACAGGTATTGGGAGTCTAAAGGCCTGGAACTCAGAAGCAGATGTGCCACATTCTAACTTTGCTGCTGTGGACTTGAACCTTTCTAAACATCAGTTTCATCTGAAGGAATCCATCTAATGCCTCATTCAACTATCTGTAATAGGATCAATGGCAAAACTATGTGCAAAATCCAAGCTGGATTTGAGTTTGGGTTTGGGTTTTGTTTCCTTCTTTTCATCTCCATTCACTGTTTCCAAGATCTTCTCACAACCTCACATTCTCAAATGGTGAGTGGTGGTTTTCCCTGGTCATGAGTTTTTGGATGCCTCTTTCTTGGCTATTGATTCAAGTTGTCATCCCAAATGACCATCTATCTTCATGTTCCTAAGGTAGATGCATTAGCAAAAAGGTTTTGATTTCATGTTTGTAATTGCTAGATTGAGTACCAAGATTCCTTTCACCTTTAGAGCAGCCTACGTTGTCCTAACTACCAAGATCCAGTACTTACGTTTTCCTTCTAGCAAATGGGACAAAGAATGAACCTGTGAGTCTCCCTGGGAGCCTGGCTATTGTTTGAGAGCACTGGAAGTCACCAAGCCCAGAGTGTTCGTTCTCTATCCTCACAGCACAGGCTGCTTCCTGTCAATCATCCTGGAACACCAAGTGCTGGGCTGAACAATTTTGTCCACAGGATGTTTGTGTGAAGGCACTGCCTTGCCAAGTCTCAAAGTCCGAGACTTCCGCTGACAATCCAAACATCAAAATGAAAAAGGAGAGAAACACTTGGACACTCCTTTTAACGCCTAATAAGGTCTACTCATATTCAAAAATAGCATCAGGTTATCTGAGCTTCCAGAACTGGAGAGGTTAGGAAGCCTGTTCTTTAAAATCCTATGTTCCAGGGAAGTTGAAGTATAGGTTTCTATGAGTGGACACGAAAAGCATGTCCTTAAGACACCTTTAGCATATCCCATGGTCAGCTTCTGTAAATGACCAGTCCTGTTTTCTTAGGCACATCCACTCCCAGAGTAAATACTTTGCTAGGGAGCCATAAAGTAAAAGAATTTGCAAGACACATAGTAATAGAAATTCAAGGTGCTCAAGAAAAGTTATAGAATAAAGTAAATCCAATAGTAGAGAATTACTGGATAACATTTTGTAATCATTTCAGGATTTGTATGTGATCTGAGAAATATTCAAGGCTCTCACTGATAACTAAATCTAGTTTGTTTTTTTTAATGGCATTAACACTATCAGTCTGAGTCAGTCAGCAGTTTACTAATAGTTTACTTGATTGTACTTGATGTGTCTAATTTCTGTGTTTTTACATGTTGATCATTATACTTTTTGTTTTTTTATTTATACAATTTTAAATCTCCATGTCTCTGGGTAATGCATCTAATTTCTCTGAGGTTACTTTTGCTTGTACAAATGGATCATTATTCAAACTTGGCTGGTTCAAAGTGCAGTGTAAATGAGATCACATAAGAAATGTTGCTAGAATGTAATAAACAACAGTAAGTGACAGCTCAGAAAACTGAAGACCAGAGGCAACTGCAGATTTTCACTTTCACACTCTCAACAAGCACTCAAGGACAAGCTAGCAAAAATCCTGGTACAAAGGAGTAAATCACAGAGACCTTCAGTAGGAACAATTAAGGTAATCCACAGTGCAATAGAGAAATCATCCTCCCTTTCAAGACAAGAATCACTTATCAAATAGGTTACAAATTCATAAGCACAATCAGGTGCAAAATGTATCACACCCAGCTTCCCACTAGGACCCTCACACAGCAGCGGACAATCGCTCCCAAGAAAGCATGACCTTAAAATTCTTGAAGAAGAGCAGCTGGTACTGGAGACACAAAGTTTGGTCCTGAGTTACACTGGGCATGAATGTAAGATACTCCAGGCTGGGTACAGCTCTTCACACCTGTAATTCCAACTACTCATCTGGAAGATCATGATTTAAGGAGCTAGACAGGGCAGAAGTTTAGTAAGGCTCTATATCAACAAACAAACAAAATGGAGAGGCATATTGTCTGTAATCCTAGCTACACAAGAGCCCTACGGACGAGGATTGTGTGTGACAATGATGCATAAGAACACAAGACCCTACCTGAAAAATAACGAAGCGCAAACAAACAAAATGTGTGGCAAAGTGTGCACCTAGCCAATGCAAGAATTCCCCAAAACTCCGATATCATAAAACATAAAAGGAAGAAAAAAAACCAAGTTTTGAACAATTTGCTCATGTTCTGGTTAGATTTCCATCTATTACCCACAACTCCAAGAGAAATTTCATTCCCTGTTTAACACAAGGATATATGTATAGTCAGAGTTTAAAATGCATCTCCATCATTCAGAATGTGAGGATGGGTTAAGTCAATGAAACTAAGACACTGAAAAGCTCAGATTGACTGTATGTACTCGATACACAGTGAAAATATGTTTTAGCAGTTATAATAATGCCTATATGTATTCTATTTATATAACAAAACAACTAATAACTACCAGAACACTGAAGAATGTGAAGATGAGAGCTCATACACTCATAAGAAAGTTATATAATATTCTAGACCAGTATAGACCTTCTAAACCATTATGAATATACTTAGTAAGGTCATTAAAATAAGCATCTAACTTGGGCTTAGTACTTCCAGTTATGGAGTATCTGTCCTAATGAACTAACCAGAAATATAGCACTGCCATGTACCATATTCCCATTGAAATAAAAACTACGCACATGCTAAATGCCTTAGAATAAAGAATTAGGTAACTTGTGACATCATGCATTATAGAGCCATTAGAAATCTGGCTTTCGATGACTATTTCAGGAAGTGGGAAAATAATGGTGCTGGGGATATGGAAATGCCAGGAGGCCAATACATGCTGTCTTTAGTAAGTTCTTATGCATGTTGTGAACTTTCTTCAGTGAGTTAAAATTTCTTTCATATTTAGAGAAAAAAATCAATAAATATTTCTAACAAATTTTTTAAAAAACTCAACATACACAGATAAGCTAGTAAAACATCCTGTAGCAAATCGTAAATATCATGTTTATAAGCCAAAAACACTGCCCTCTGTCTTGCAGTTACCTAGAGTGTCAAATTAAAGACAAACAGATTTTGCCATGAAAGAAAAAATGTCCCATTCCCCTACCTTTTTCATCCATGTTGCTTTATTTAAGCATTCTGCATTGTCCTCTGAGCCCTATAGGAAAGGCATTTCTTCCCAGCTATAAAGGAAACATTTGCTGAACAGAAATCACAATTTTAGCCATCATAGAACAAAATACCTGCAATATTTTAACACATCGAGTTGAGATTTGTTCATTGCTAGAACAGAGCTATTGAATGAACTTCACAGCTCAGGAGATGAGTAGCAATAGGGAGAGGAACAGAGAAAAAGAACAACATGAAAACCACTGTTAGCAAACAAGCCAAGAGAAAATGAAGGTGGTTTCCTTTTACTTTTAGCTGAATTGGGTTTTGTTGCTTATATAAGTTTGAGTGCTGTAAAATGTGGCACGTTTTGTACTGTATGTTCTCTCAGAAAAGCCAAACAGAAACCAGTCATGGTGGTTTCGAGAGCAAGGCCTCCCCTTTCTCAGATTTCAACTACTCAGTCTCCACTTGGGCTGGGGACCGTATCATATATCATAAATCACTCTCTGATAGATATTTGGCAGGCAGTCAGCACCCCAGGCTATGCAGCAATGTACAGTATGGAAAATTTTTAAGGTGGAATCTTGATTTTGAAACTTAAGGACTTAATAGTATCTCAAAATATTTTACTACTTCCTGGTACACACACACACACACACACACACACACACACACACACACACAGAGCCAGGAAAGCAGAATTCGCCATATGGTTTTCAGTTTTATAGGATATATACACAATAAGCCATGCAACTGTAAACCTGCAGACATTCTTATGCTGTTGTAATGCAACTCCAGCAAAAATGAAAGAAAGAAAGAAAGAAAAAATTAGTGAGTGTGATCTCAACCTAGCCCTGAAGAGAATCAAGGCACCAGGACCTTCCAGAACCACCTTTTAACTATCCATCCACCCTCAGCTTGACATGCTAAAAACTGGGGAAGGCAGCAGGCCTGGGAGCTGAGGGGACATATTTTATTGTAAGATAATCACATGTTGTCAAAGGTACTGTCAGGGATTTCAACAGGAAGGCTTATAAGTTGACGAGAGTCATAGAAGCCCCAGTAGAGTCTTTCTCTGGATTCCGGGCCCAATTCTGCATTTTGGGGGACCCCTAAGCATGACTCCCACCTTCTCAGTTGTTGCAAACCATTTCAGATTCACATGTTCCTCTTCAGGAGCCTCTTTTCAGCAAATTCTTCCTCTTCTTCTTCTCCTTCTTCTTCTCCTTCTTCTTCTTCTTCTTCTTCTTCTTCTTCTTCTTCTTCTTCTTCTTCTTCTTCTTCTTCTTCTTCTTTTTGAAATTGCAATCTGCATTTAACCCCTAAATGGTGATCATCTTAGCAGACCTTAGGGGCTGTTAGCAAAGCTCCCAGCAAAGCTACTGCTGCAAACTCAGGGCAGCTCTTCTGTGCACATAGGGGTTAACTCTATGGAATTTGGACGTGCCCAAATGTTCTCAGTGTTCTGGAGCTGAGCAATTCTTCGAAGGGCTAAATAGAAATGAGGGAAATGTGGAGTGTGCAGTACAGCATTGTGCTCTCTGTGAAACACACACACGCACACACACACACACACACACACACACACTATGCATGGAAAACAAAAGAAAGAAACTAAAGAAAATCCTTTTTAAGTTCAGAGTAAATATTGTCTTGGGGTTGTTGTTTTGGTTGTTCATAAATTAACTACAGTTTAGGCAGGCTAAATATAAAGCTTCCAATACCATTTATTTAGTTTCCAATCTCATTTTCAGTCCAATCCCAATAAGCTTGAAGAACAAAATTAAAGCCAAATTTAGACAATAAATCTGAGTATGGTGCGGAGGGGAGGGGGCCGAGAAATTGTTATATGTAAATGAAATTCGTTTTCCCCTCCCCATCCCACCCACTTCAGTTGTCAGCGATCACTTCATTCTTGAGATTCTGCTACCCATCATCAATGAAACCCTCGAGCATGGTTCTGATACTCCATCAGCTCTTGAGTCTTTGCTTCCCTTCTCACCTACAGCTGACCAACAAGTTCAAGGCTTGATCTTCTAACTACTTCTAAGAAAATTCATTTTTTTCCTCCAAGCACTAAAATCCAGCTGGGCTGCCTCACAATCCTTCAGTAATTCATTCACATCTTCTTCACCTCTTAAATCAGTGATTCTCAGAAGTGGCTGCATCTGAGAATCCTTGGGAAGCTCTGTGAAAATACTGATGTCCAGACTAACATCCCAAACCAATTATATCTGAATCTCCGTGGGTGGAACAGAGGCACTGGTACTGTTTCAAGCTCTCCAGGCAACTTCTTGTACAGCCAGGTTGAGGGCCACCATCCCTGCTGTTCCTCCTAAATTCTATCCTCTTCCTCACCAATCACCAGTTCTGTGGATGCCAGAAACATAAAGTCACCACCTAAAGTTGCAAATATGATCCTTAAGGGTCCTTCAGGGTTCTCCTGTGCTGCCAGAAACATGACCAATACGTTCTTGGGAGCCTCAAGGCTCCCAGCCTCTTTCTGCACCTCCTGGTAATCTCTGTCTCCACACTCACCATTTTTAATCACTCGGAGCTTGCTGAACTTCACACTACCCTGGGATCACACCAAGCTGGCCCATCTCAGAGTTCAAGGGCCTATCTTTGGCTCTTCTGCTGGAACACAGAGGTGTGATTGAGGGGACTGTGGGATTTAAGCGACAGTGTCCGCAGAAGAATTCTGCCTCAAGAGTTTCTTGTAGATCCTTAAATCCTTAATTGTAATATTAAGCCTGTGAAAACCAGAAGATATAAAGCCACTTGGGCTGCTACTTCAGCCCTGAGCCTTCACCTAGCTCAGGATGGCTAGGCAAAATAGGCAAATATCTCCAAGACCATTTCACTGAGAAGTCTTTTTAATATTCTCCACCACAAATATATCCTACTAGATTAACTGCATCCTGCCTGGCTCTCTGGAAATTTCAGACCAGTCAAAATGTGCTTTGTCAACAGTTTTTCTTCAAGCTTTCACATTGACTTTGTCTGTTTTGAATGCTAATGAGAATGTGAATAACCCCTTTTTTATTCTTTTCAAAGCACAGAAATTCCTGTTGACATACAAGGGTCACAGCTCTGAGAGAATCCGGCCAGCTAATAGGAGTGATGCATGTAGACTGGAGGTGAGCAGCCCACAAATTTCTCACATTCCTCTTTTTGGTTATCAGCCATCATTTTTCAACAGGTTCATATAACATGCCAACCGAAATGCACAGAGCTCTGAAACTACAGCCTTCTGCTATGGGAATGTTACTAAAACAACAGAAACAAGTGGTAACCAAGTACCAAATTCTATTGGGCATGGTGAAGCTACTAGTAGTATCAACCATAATATTAACAACAAATTGTACAGCTACAACATCATATCTGTAAAGTTATTTAATTTCATCATTATTAACAACTATTATTTAATTTCCTCATCATTAACAATCATGAGTGGCAGATAGGGTAAATACTTTTCACTTTTTCTTGGATAAACAATCTAATTCTATACAGGCTAAGAAATTTGACTATGTTCATATAATTATTAAGAGTGACGTGTGCAACTTCTAGTCTCTTTTTGGCAAATAAAAGCTTTGAGTGAAACTTTTCCTCTTCTAAGATGAAGTGATCAATCTAAAACTCTCACAGAATTGTCCAACTTTAAACTCACTTACAGTTCCAAGTACAGGGAATGAGTTATAGTGTGTGAATTTTGGAGGGTGGTTATTTAATTCTTTTCTTATAAAATGAAAGTTTTAAACCATAAAGTGAAATAGATGACATTGGCTGATCTCTGGCTTTCGAACTCTTAGCAGCCTAAGTCTATAGTCTCCTTTCCCACAGACCGATTGTATAATTAGCACTCGGCATCTAAAACAAAAGGCTTCAAATCAGTTTTGTCAAGCATGTTCAAAGTAGTTAAAAAAGAAAGAAATCCAATAATAATGAATATGGATGTGCGTGTGTGTGTGTGTGTGTGTGTGTGTGTGTGTGTCACACAATGGAATACTGTGAAGCTATTATGCGGTTGGTCTGAGAAATGTCAGTGACAGTAAGTGAAACGTGAAGGTTATATGTACACATACATAAAATATAGAAATTGTTCAGTTTAATTGGTAAACTAATACCAATGGAAGATTATACAGCCATTGGTTCGCGCTGAGTGATGGATGTAGAGTGAGTTAACTTTCTTTTCTCTTTATTTTTTAGTGTCTTCTGCATTGCAGCAATATTCATTGCTTCTACAATTGGTTTAAAAGAGGAGGGATAAGGCAAACCATTATTCTTAAAGTGATTCACTACATGTATATATATCCTGGAACCACTGAATAATCTTAAGGTCACTAGCATTTCATTTTCTCTCTTTCTTTCCCTTTCTCTCTCTCTCTCTCATGTGTATTTAGATGTTGAAATCGCTATTTTAGATACAACAGGAAAAAATGTAGTCCCTTTCAAATGTCAAGGAATATAAAAATTTTGAAAATTAACTATAGTCATTTGATGTGACTCAGGTTTTATTGTGTGTGTGTGTGTGTGTGTGTGTGTGTGTGTGTGTGTGTGTGTGTGTGCGCGCGCACGCGCGGGTCACTCCTGGGACTTATACTCAGGGCCTGGGTATTGTCTCTGAGCTTCTTTGCTGGAGGCCAGCACTCTACACTTGAGCCACAATCACTGCACCACTTTCAGCTTTTTCTGAGTAGTTGGTTGGAGACGAGAGTCTCACTACCTTTCCTACCTATACTGGCTTCAAACCGTAACTCTCAGATCTCAGCCTCCTGAGTAACTAGGATTACAAGTGTAAGCCTCCAATGCCTGGCTTGTGAATCTGCTTTTAAAAAAAAAGTTTGCCAAATAGTCATTTCTTTTATTTTTTATTTTTTTCTTTTTGGTCGTGGGGCCCGAACTCCTGGCCTGGACACTGTCCCTGAGCTTTTCAGCTCAAATCTAGTGCTCTACCACTTGAGCCACAGCACCACTTCTAGTTTTCTTGTGGTTAATGAAGATAAGAGTCTCACAGACTTTTGTCCCTGGCTTTGAATCGTGACCCTCAGATCTCAGCCTCCTGAGTGGCTAGGATTACAGGTGTGAACCACCAGCCCCCAGCTCAAATAGTTATGTCTAATGAGAGAAGGAAAAGAACATGGGAGGGTGAGAACAATCACCTGTGAATGGGAATGATTGACTATTTTCATAATTCCTGAAATTGTTTATGAGACATAATTGTCACTGGTAATGTTTTCTATCTTTTGGCATTTTTAATCAAGTCTATTTTAAGACTTATGATTATTCACTCTTGGCTAAATTACAAGCCTAAAAATGAATTTTTTTTACCTGTAATAAAGTGATTTTCACAACTAGGTGCTAGTAGTTTAGTCCTGTAAACCCAACTACCCAGAAGGCTGAAATCTGAAGATTTCAGTTTGAATATAGCCCAGGCAGAAAAGGTCATGAAACCCTTATCTTTAAGTAACCACCAAAAAGCTGGAAGTGGAGCTGTGACTCAAGTGGTACAGTATTAGTCCTGTGTGAAAAAGCTAAGGGACAGTGCTCGGATCCTGAGTTCAAGCCCTGGTACTAGCACACACACAAATAAAAATCTTCACTGAAATTTTTTGCAAGGAGGAAAGTCAAGGAATGATTCACTTTGAAAAACAGTAGTAGAATTAAACCAAATGACAAAATGTGAATGATACTGAAGAAGTGAAAACGAAAAAACCTAAAAACCAAAACACACACACACACACACACACACGTACTCAAACTTGAATTGAGGGCCTTCAGTTCTACTAAACTTTGACTTTTATGACTAGCGTTGTTCTGTCTTTTTGTTAGCTCATTGTAGATAAAGTCTCAAAATTTGTCTGCCTGAGCTGGCTTCAACCCTTGATTCTCAGATCTCAGCCACCTGAGTAGCTAAGACTGTACACAGGCATCACTGGTGCCCATCTTAGTTTCCTGTTTTGTTGTTTTTGTCTTTTTGTGTTTTTTAAAACTATTTCCTTGGTATTTCTTTTTCTGTTATCAAGTTATTGTACAGAGGAGTTACCAAGTTCCCTGTTTTTGACACAAATCATATTATTTTCTAGAGCTTATTGTATAAAATATTTAAATAATATCAACACTTTATAGCATTTTCTTTTCTGAAACAGAACAATATTTTCCCATTGTTTAGGTTAATAAATAGGATTGAATGGAATATCTAAAAATCACAGAACAATGGTAATTTTGAAACTGCTTCTCTTATAGGAAACAATACAGATATTGATTAACACAAAGCACTCATTTAATACCTCTGCATGTAACCTTGTCCCCAAATATAAAGCTAACTACAAAGTGCCTATTCATAATGTTTATCCGTTTTCCATTTTTAATATAACGGCCCAAATTTGTGGATCATTGTGCTTTGTCCTTTCTACATATGGTAAGTACTTTGCCATTCCATCACACATATTCTAATTTACTAATGTTAGTTGATCTTGTGTTGTTAAAACAAAATATCTGAGAGTGGGTTTTTTTGTTTGTTTGTTTTTGGGGGGGGGTTGGCCAGTCCTGAGCCATGAACTCAGGGCCTGAGCACTGTCCTTGGACTTTCTCAAGGCTAGAGCTCTACCACTTGAGCCTTAGCACCACTTCTGGCTTTTTTTCTATGTATGTGGTACCAAGGAATTGAACCCTGGTCCTCGTGCATTCTAGGCAAGCACTCTACCATTAGGCTAAACTCCAGGCCCTGAGGGTGTTTTTATAAAGAAAACAGATTCATTTAAATAACAGTTGTGGCAATTCAAGAGTATTACATTGGCATCTGCTCGCTTCTTATGACAGTCTCATGGCAGATGTGATCACAGTGGTAAGAGCACACAGAGAATAGATCACCTGGTAAGACAGGACAAGGGAGTGAACGGACATAATCTAATTCATTTTACAACCACTCATTTTCATGGGCACTAATCTAGACACTAGAGACCTGCATTAATCCCTTCCAAAAGTAATTGCTCCCTCTAGATATCACCTCTTAAAAATTCTATCGCCTCAACATCACCACCTTGGATGAAGATTCAATCATGTGAGCCTCTGGTGGCAACACTAAAACCATGATATTTATCCTTACGAAGTTCAATATCACTAGGAGTCAGTGACTTGAGCCTGTAATCCTAGCTACTTAGGAGGTGGCGGATCACAGTTCAAAGCCAGCTTGGGCAGGAAAATTCATAAGACTCTCATCTCCAACTTACCAGCCAAAAGTCACAAGTGGAACTGTGGCCCATGTGGTAGATTGCTAGCCTCTGTGCCCAAAGACTAGCCTCAGAGACTGTGCCCAGGCCCTATGTTCAAGCTACAGGACCAGCACACACACACACACACACACACACACACACACACACACACACACACACACAAATACATTAAGGGGCCAGGAGCGTGGCCTAGTGGTAGAGTGCTTGCCTCGTATGCATGAAGACTGGGATTTTATTTCTCTGTAGAAAAAAGTGGTGCTGGGTCTCAAATGATGGAGCACTGCCTTGAGAAAGCCCAAGGACAGTGCTCAGTCAGGCCCTGAGTTCAAGCCCCAAGAGTGGTAAAAAAAAAATTTTGTTTTAATTTTGAGACCAGAAGTTTGGCCTAGTGGTAGAATGCTTGCCTAGCATGCATGAAGACCTGGATTCGATTCCCCAGTACCACATACACAGAAAAAAGCCAGAAGTGGTGCTGTAGCTCAAGTGGCAGAGTGCTAGCTTTGAGGGGAAACAAAGCCCAAGGACAGAGCTCAAGCCTGTCCTGAGTTCAAGCCCTAGGACAGGCAAAAAATAAAATAAAATAAAATAAAATTCATGATTGCTGTTCTTTTTATAAAATTCCTTTTATAAATTTTTTTGCAAATGATTACCTAAGAGCTGTTTGCAGAGCCAAGAAAGTAAATGACTTGTCTAATAGCACAAAATAAAGAACTAGGGTCTTTTAATTAGCATCTCAGTGGTTAAGTGCTTGCCTAACACCGTTTGGCACTAAATTTAATCCCTGCAAGGAAAGAAAGTATGAAAATGAATGAAAGAAGGAGGAGAGAGAGAATGACAGCAGGAAGGAGGGGGAGAAGGGGAAGGGAAGGAAGAAGAAGAGGGAAAAATAAAGGTGAAGGAAGGTAGGAGAAAAAAAGAGCAAGGTAGAGTCTAGAATGTAGAATGTAGGATGTAGTTCTACTGATTTCTAGCTTACTGAACCCTCATGACTATTTTCCCACTTTTCTATCATATTCCTATCACACAGTTTATTTCTATTTCTTATATTGGAAGCATTGTGGCTGTAGAGCATGAAGTCAAAAGAGGGTGATATATGAAATGCAGGTGTCTTGGCATTTCCTCTCAACTGCATGGAAAATGTGAGCAATTTCAATTAATTTAATCCCACAACACAGACTGAGAGCCCTTAATGACTATGGAAGATGGTGGGAGAAAAATCAGTGGTCCAATCAGAAGACGACTGTGGGAAAGCCTTGTGAACAGTTTGTAACTGTACATTTGATGGAAGCATTCAGTGAATACATATTTACTTCAAATTAAGAATTAATGTCCAGGATATGTTAGATCATTCATGTAATACTAGCAATGGAGAAACTGAAATTGGGATTGTCACATACAGAGACATACAGAGATACAGACATACAGAGATCCCTTCTCAATCAGTATTGGGTACTGTGGTACACAACTGCCATCTCAAGTCAGCAAGGAGGCTAAGACTGGGAGGGCTGCAGTTCCAGGACAGTGTTGAACCAAAAGCTTCACGAGACTCCATGTCAAAGGAATGAGCTGAGCATATCGACACACGCCTATATTTCAAGAAGCTGAAAGTAATGAGATCACGGTCCAGGCCTACAAAACATAGGACCCTGTTTAGGACTCTTTCAAAATAAGCTGTGCAAAAAAGGGCTCAGCAGTAGAGCACCTGCCTGGAACCCTGGGTTCTGAGTTCAGAACCCAAGACTGCCAGCAACAACAACGATAACAAAAACAACAAGGAAATTAATATAGTATGCCAATCAAATACTATGAAAAGCATCATCCTTGAACATTTTCATAGGCAGTCTTAAAAGACATTCTTTTATTGCAGCATAGGATGAGATTTTAAGCAATTTATCTAGATGACACTCATGTTACATTTGAGGTACTCTATCTAGACTTAAAGGAGAGTAATATTTCCTCTACCTCACAAACAAGTTGAAATTATGTCAAGTAGGTTATATACCCTTTAAAATATTTTTTAAGAAAAATTAATTGTGAGAAGTGCACCAGTTTCACAGAATGGTTGTTTGTGAGCCTGCCAATTCAATTGGAGTAATTTCCTTTAGCCCATTAGAGAAAAGTTATAAAGAAGCCCAGTGTAATCTTCTGAATTTATGGTATCATCTGAGAAGGGCTATTCGGTAACTATGAAAAGTTATAGTAGTTTGAGGCTAAAAGGAGTGAGGGCAAATGGTATGATTACGCTTTCCTTTGTGAATCAATTCCAGATGTTGACATTAGATCGATCATCTGAGTGTTGAAGGAATTAAATATCAGTGCTAGAGAGACCATAGAGATAATCTAGTTGGAATTTCTCCTTTTATAGAGGAAGCCATTGAGGCCTAGAACGACTGACTGCTTGCCTAAATCATATAATCAGACAAGAACAGAGCTTCATCTAGAACCCAAATTTTCTCTTATCCAACCCCACTATATTCTGGTTTTTAGATTCTTATACACAGTTGAAAAGAGTAATAAAAATAAGTACAAAGCCTTATTTGAGAGTGAAAAAAAAAACCTTGTTATCTCTTCACAACCACTACATAATAATAATACTTGTGACATTTTAACATTTTAAGTCGTGCGTGTGTGTGTATGAAATAGAAAACACTGCAAATTTGGAAGGTGAATTCACGAAACTACTGAAAAGCAACTGGTCTTCAGTAAGAACATTATCTGGCCAAGTGCATGTGGCTCAACCTGTCATCATACCTACTCACGAGGCTAAGATTACAACTCAAACTAGCCATGGCAGAAAACAAATTAAGAGACTCTCCAACTTACCAGCAAAAAGCCAACTAGAATCAGTGTTCAAATGTTAGAGCACCAACCATGAACGAGCAAGCCAAGCAAGAACACCAGGCCCTGAAATGAAGCCACACTAGAAGCATACAAAGAAGCAGAAAAGAAGAAAAATACACTTAGATGTGATCAATTGAACACGACTCTATTCACATAGTGAGATCAATGGAAGATATTCTTAGGATGGGATCACAAAGGCTTGATAGCTATATGCATATGATTACAATGATGATAATCAGAATGAACTCCAAAAAAATAGCAAACAGGAGGTTTTGGTTATTTTGCTTTTTGTTTTTATGAGTTTTTCTTTTTATTGAAATTTTTTATTTCTTCATCTTTTGCCTTGCATGCAAGTTTTTCTGTTTTGGAAGGGTAAGGTAGAGCACACAAATGGTAGGACCAAGAGTAAACAAAATGCAGCAGTGACGCTAGACGCCATGTTGAAAAACGAACCACACATCGTTACCTGATTTAGGTAACTGTAACCCTTCTCTACATCACCTTTATAATCAAAACAATTGTTAAAAATGTTCCATGAAAAATAGCTATTAGATAATGATACAGTGTTATCAGTTTGTTGTTCTGCTGCTAACGATAATAGAGACCTCTCATCTACCCACCATGCTTATTAACCTTTTCTTACAAATCATAGAGTCTTCATTACCAAACATAGCATGGCAGGAAAAACACAAAGTGATAGCCAGGGTCCTTTGACAGAGTGAATCTATATCTGCCTAGAAATTTGAAAACATTTCATGAATGGGTAGAAAAAACATTAAAAAGTGTGTATGCAAAAAGGAAACACTAAAACTCACTATGTCACTATGTTATAAGTAGGTCAAGAGATACCGTCATATTTTAGATGAATAAATAACTTGTATCTTGGCTAATGGTTAAGGGTTGCTAGAGGACATAGCCACAAATATTCTTGAAGCTCAGAAAATATAAAGATAGGAACAGCCATTTTGAGTCCTTAACTCCCATTTTCTTTATGGGAAACAGAAAACATTTCTTCCATTTCTTCCTATTTTTATCCTATTGTACTAATGTAAATCCTTGGTGAAGATGTTCAACTTGTAAGAACACTTGTAAGAACTTTGTATGAACACTCAAAAATGCTTTTCATGAGAGAAATCTTAAAGACTTGTAGAAACTGAAATGCTAAAGGAAGCCCTTACCCATCAGATAGAAACAGTGCCCCTTCTAATTCGGTGTACCTGAGAATACTTTCTCTTGCCCCATAGAACATCATTATACTTTTGCAAGAGAAGGTCATCTTGTGTACGAAAATAATGAAAGACTCTTAATTGAAAATGTTGATAAACTGTAGAAATAAAACTGCAACTTTGTAATACGAGCCACCATGTGAGTTCACATCCCAATACAGACAAGATGCAAGAGTCAGTGTCACAGAACACATAGATGTTAAGGGTTGTTATTCAAACTACAGAACTTACTGGAAACCATTAGTAGAATCTGCTATGTAGAAAGAAATCTTGCTTATTTGAATGACTTCACTAAAATCTAGCTAAGGAACATTGCAGGATATAGTTTCTATCATTTTTGAAGTGTCTTATTGGTATCATAAAGTCCAAATTTAAAAGGTTATCTGAATGTAGGTATAAACAGATATCTGGCCCCATATTACAACCAAGTTAGTGATACACAGACAAATACACAGAAGATGTTCAGAATGGTACTTATTCATGCCATCAGATCTAGTCTTCAGTGGGTAATATACCAATAGACACGTTTATGCCTGGTGAAGGAGAGTTTTGTCTAATAAGGATTTTCTTCTAGAACTTCCCCTGAAATTGGTGGTAATGGCATGTGCATTCTGAACACTCTGAAACTTTTCCCTTCTTGAATTTCATTCCTGAGGCACCAATCCAGCAGGAGCTTAAGGCAGGTTCCAGTCTTAGATCTTCTAGTGCTCTTGCCAATAGACAAAAGGCCAATGAATTCTTATCTGTTGAAAAGACATTGTAATAGAAGAAGCCCAACATTCAGGGCATACCTCAATGGTTCTAATAGTAATTATTTTAGCCACTCCATTGCTGTTGTCATATTCTTCTCATAATCAAAGAAACTTTTCCCAAACTAAATTAGGCCACAAATAAGATCGTTTTGGAAGCATAAAATTGTCAGGATTTTTAACATAGGGAAAAGCATTCCCCAAGCCTCTTTGAACAGTGAACTTATGAAGAAAACATAGTTGGTTTAGAGAGATGAGGAGATGGGAAATAGTTTATCTTAAATTTACAATTAACTCTCAAAAGTCAGATTCAATCACATTAAATCAAAGGAGATTGTATTTGGGGGGAAGCTGATAGATTTTATTCAAAGACATACATGTAAAAACACTAGCACCAAAAATTACAGTTTAAATTTCCCTCCTTTGCCTCATAGGACAAAACCGCAATTTCAGTTTAGGAATTACAAGGCAGGCTACCTTTTCACTTTTACTGAATCTTAAATAACTAAAAGTTTATTTAAGGTACCTAACCAATATAAACTAGAGTTGGTTTAAATTTTGAGCTATAATGTTATTCTCTGTGGACTGGGTCCTGGAGTATCATTTAATGTCCCCATGCTCTGGATAGTGATTTTTATTTTTGCCAGTTGAGGCTTGAATTCGGGGCCTGAGCACTGTCCTTGGGCTTTCTCAAAGCTAGAGCTCTACCACTTGAGCCATAGGACCATTTCCAAAGTTTTCTATGTATGTGATATGGAGGAACCAAACCTGGGTCTTCATACATGCTAAGCAAGCATTCACTCCTGGCCCCTGAACACTGATTTTAATGAGGGATTGAGCTATCTGTTAATACTATTCTAAATATATATAGAATATAGAAATAAAGGAACTTGCCATGTACCAGTGGCCCACACCTGTAATTCTAGTTACTCAGAAGGCTAAGATCTAGGATTAAGATTGGAAGCCAGTCTAGGCAAGTCTATGAAACTCTTATCTCCAGTTAACCACTAAAAAAGCTGAAAGTAGAACAGTGGCTCACATGGTAGAGTGCCAGCCTTGAGTGAAAAGGCTGAGAGTCAGCACTCAGGCCCCGAATGCAAGATCCAGCATGATCACCAAATTAAATAAATAATTAATTTAAATTATTAACTTAAATTCTTTGTCTCCACAACTAGGTTAGCTTGTACTACAATGAATAAAAACAAAAACATAAGACTGTGTAGATCGAAGCACAGAAATGTATTCCCCAACATTCTGCAGACTGGATGGTTGAGAACAATGTCCCAGTGCAGAATTCTAGCCCAGAAGTTCAATCCTAGGTTCAACCATATTAGATATAGCCGCTCTCCCTATTATGCTAAATGAAGAGGAGAATAGTTGTGAAAAGAGAAAGGATTGGGGAAGGATTGAACAGGACATGGAAGGGCTACATCCCTGGTGTTTGATGGTCACAGGTGTGGTTCCATTTTGAGCCTGTCAGAATTGGTCTGATGGAGCCTGTACATAGTAAGAAAGTCATTGGTAGCTGAAAGATTCTTTTGATTCCTGTTACAAAATGTTATCGATTACTCTTTCTCTTCTAGTAACCCAAGGTGACTATAAGAAGAAGGCCTAAAGTTAAAGATAGATCCAAAATAAATACAGGAATGCCAATATTTTATCCTGCTTTCAGTTACCCTTTAGTCATTTACAGGCCCAAGTGAAGAGATGATGCTTTTCAGGGAAAGCTGTCTCTAAGTAACTGTTATAGCAGTCAGGTTGGTAGCTGATGAATGTTCTCTCCTTGGATGACAGATGACCACTTTTTTGCTATGTCCTTATAAGACAAAGTGAGCTCTGGTCTTTCTTGCTCTCCTTATATGGGTACTAATGTCCCTTGAGGCTCTGCCCTCAGAACTTCACTTAAACCTAAATACCTCCTGAATGGAACCCCATCACACTGAGATTGAGGACTTCAACAACACATAGGAGTACACACACACACACACACACACACACCCCAATCTATAGCACTAAGGTCTTAACTGTTAAAGTTCTCTAAGAGAAAGAAATGAAGTATACCAGTGCTAGAGCTACTTGAGGCTCAAATGTTGTGACTGAAGTAATTCTCCAACATTTCCATGAAATCTCTCACCACTTGTACTGCTTTTTAGTTTAACTTTGTAAGCAATGTACACTGTATTTTTGAGTTTACTCCTGGGTGCTGTAAAACTTTGTCTTTGAAATATGCAGACACAGAACAGTCATATGCAAGCAAGGTTTACAGGGATGAGTGTTATAGCTACTTTTTTTTTGCTATAACGACTTTCTTTATACAACTTTTAAATCCAAGGAACTAATTAATAAATTCTAAGGCTATAAGGATTTTCTATATACACATATCTATTGCAGTGTTGATGTGTGAAACAGAAAAACAAACAAAAAAAAAGCAGTAACTCCCCATCTCACTAGGATACAGGTGGACCTAGCATAGGCATATGGTCTCTGTCCTTTCCTCATCCTAATACGGGGATTTGCCCTCTCAGAGACCTTATCTTCATTAGGATCTTGCTCATGTTGGATTCTCTTTTTCTTGAACTCAGGGCTACTAAGCAGTTGCAGAATACCACGTCTCCATAATGGCACCTACTGTGACATGGTGCACATGTGATTTCCATTTAGTAGTCTATAAATACACATGACTCAGAATCCTCCAAAGAATCTTTCCTTCGGGCAAAAGCTGCTGTGGAGAATGAAATCTTAACAACCTCTCCAAATCTTGGGTGGAAAAAGACTACTGTCAGAAAAACACCCTATTACTCAGAATTTCTGTCCTAGAGCTGTGTCCTGCCTGGCTCCCTCTACCAGATGGAATCAACCACAGAGTGCTGAAGGCCCCGAAGAGGATTTTCTTTTCAATTCTTTCATGTCTTAGGATGTATTTAAGGATGCTCTAGGCCCCCTGAAATGGGCTAAGAGCGTGAGATAGCACAAAGGGAATCAGAACAGTTTTATTACAAATGATCTCTTCATGCAAGAAATATGGCCAAGATGGCATGGTTGATTTACCATTTCCAAAGCATCTTCAGCCATACTAATGAGTAGAAGTCTGATCGAGTTTGAATAGACATTTGTAGACAGATTTAAATTTGAGTCCTATCACTTTCTAGCCTTCATAACTATTGTAAGTTGCTTACCATATTTAATCCTTATTTACCACATTTCTATATTAGGGCAATAATGCTTCCTTTCCATAGCTCTTATCCATAGATTATGGATTTTTATGTAAACCACTTAGCACAGACCTTGCAATTATTAGGCTCTTAGTAACTGGTAACTATTTAAAATACCAATTTATATGCTACCGATTGCTCTTTTCCATAACATTAAAAGTCCTGAAATTGTCATTCAAATGTCTATTATTCAAAAATGTGTGTGTGTGTGTATGTGTGTGTGTGTGTGTGTGTGTGTGAGAGAGAGAGAGAGAGAGAGAGAGAGAGAGAGAGAGAGAGAGAGAGAGAGAGAGAGAGAGAGAGAGAGAGAGAGAGAGAGAATCTGCACTCTGGATGGAGCTATTTTGAAAACAAGCTGGAGAGCCAATAGTTAGTAATACTCTACCCCAACTTCCATCTAAGCAGGTCAACATCTAATGAGCTACAGCAGCAATAATTACCTGGACTTGAACTTTAGTCTTCTTGGAAATTACATATGTTTTACTTAGTTCACTCCCTGCCCTAGGTCTGGGATAAAAACTCAAGAGAGATTAGTATCTTACCTTAAGAGGCATATGACAACCAGCTAGCACGCATGGAACTTGATGCCTCCTCAATGCACACCCAGCACCTCCCCACTTGACATAATGTAAAAAAAGAAAAACATAAAAAGGAGTTTTTTCCTTGCAAGAATTCCTATTTGATATACTGCCTTGACCTGTACCTAACAGTTCAAATCACGAAAATAAGAATCTTTTATGGTTACCGGAAAATTCATAGTTTATCATATTTTGTCGGCTGCAGAGGAAGAAAAGAGTTGGCTGGGTTCCTGAGGGAAAGATAGCCTGTCATATTTGCTGAGATTTATTTATGAAAAAGCACTCAGGATGATACGTTGTGCAACATGCTCCCCTCCTGCTCAGAGCTCCATCAATGCAGCACAAATAAGAGAGGCTCTCAGAAGCATCCAGAACTGAAAATAAAGGAGGGACCAGAATAGGGGAATAAGGGGAGGAGAGAAGACACTCAGCTGCCATCATTTAAAACCTCTTGATTATTTAAACTTCTGCCGAATAATGATTGCATATTTGAAGGTAATACATCTGTTCCTTTCCCTTCCCACCCCCATGTGGTTTTCTAATCTCGAGGTAATTACGTTTTGACAAAAATTTATTGGGACATCTGTTTTTCCCCTTAGACCTGCAGGTCACTGTACAACTCTAACAGCAGCCCAGCAGAGAGCTGCTCTGGAGAAACCCAGAACAATGGCTGGCCCGGCCCTGTCCTTGCTCCCTGGGTGGTAGATTTGGGTTCCAGGCGGAAAAGGCAAATCTCACCTTCTCATGTGCCACCTCACTTGGTTTTCTGCAGGTGCTCCATGTGAAATTCTGGCTCAGGAGGGTGACAGGACTGAAGGATAGGACAGGGGAGGTAATATAGTAGAGTTGGCTAGAAATAGGCTGGCAGTGGGCATCAGGATTCATGCATTTCCTGGGTTGGCATCCAATATAAAAATAATTCATGGAGGGAAGGGGATTGGGGGCGCAATGCACAGGCCATATGTTTGAAACCCCTGCCCATAATGGCTGGCTGTGGTTATCAGAGTCTGCTGCCACTAACTAGATTAAATTATGTTACCCTACATAGGCACAGAAAGCAGAAGATTTTTTTGTAACTTCCAACATTTGATAAGGCATTTCTCATCCACAAAACTGCTTTTTATAATTTTATAAAAAGGATGTATATGCTTTTTTGGTGATTAAAATCTCCAAACTTGATGAATTAATTTTTCCCATAAACCTCAACTCCTATAGAAAAAGCTTAAGTCCAAATTCCACAAAATACCTTCTGCATGGCTTTTTGCCTTTGAGCCCTCATAAGGCAATTTATTTTCTGACATGTCCAGGGTGACTTACTTTTGTGCCAAATGAAAATCTGAAACATTCTGAGATGTCTGCCGGTAAGGATTTAATTGGGAATTTCAATACCTAAATAAAACTTCATCTCTTTTCTGGCTTATTGATTTTTTAAAAGTGGTATGGGGGGGTAATGACAAGATATTTTACTATCAAATAGACATTAAGAAATACTCAGCTAGTTTATTTCCCTTGAAGACTTTCAAGCAAACATTATAATGAATAGTATACAAATACAAACCAAAATTAGGAAAATGATATAATTTTATATAAGAGAGAATCACTTCCATAATTAAAGGTATGCTATTTCGTGAACTTCCTTAAGAAGAAATGAGTCTGAACAAATTCCTAATGTTTAGATGGAACTGCTGAGAAGATAAGGAAAGAAACCAAGAATCATTGGATTGTTTTGCCTAGTGGTAGAGTGCTTGCCTATCATGCACAAAGCTCTGAGTTTGATTCCTTGATACCACATACACAAAAAAAGCTGGAAGTGGGTGCTGTGGCTCAAGTGGAAGAGTACTTGTCTGAGAAAACTCGACAGTGCCCAGGCTTTGAGTTGAAGCTTTAGGAATGGGAGGAAGAGAGAGAGAGACAGAGACAGAGACAGAGACAGAGACAGAGACAGAGACACAGAGAGCGAGAAAGACAGACAGAGACACAGAGAGAGAGAGAGAGAGAGAGAGACAGAGACAGAGACACAGAGAGCGAGAAAGACAGACAGAGACACAGAGACAGAGACACAGAGAGAGACAGAGACACAGAGAGAGACAGACAGAGAGACAGAGAGAGACAGAGACAGAGAGACAGACAGAGAGACAGAGAGAGACAGAGACAGAGAGACAGAGAGAGAGACAGAGAGAGAGAGATTAAGTTCTCCTGCTTCCAAGCTGGGCTGGATCTCAATTCTATACTTTATACTTTCAGTTATTTAAAAAAAAATCACATGCTCAATGGTTAACTAGTGGATTCTACAGAAACCTGGAGACCCATGAGATACTAGTCTGTAGAATGGTGGTGTTGGAGGGTGGAAATTTTCTTAAAATTTTGGAGACTCTGGTTTTAAAAATAAAAGCCCTCATGAAGGCTAGGGGTCTTTTAATATAAACTATGAGATCAAAGAAAATAAACATTGGTATAACAAAATGCCATAGATGGAGTGGTCAAAATAACTGGCATTTATTTCTCAGCTTTGGAGCCTCAAAGCCCAAGGTCAGGGTGATAGCCTCTGCAGGAGAACCTCTGCAGATTAAGAAGACAGCCTCTCACAAGTCCTCACACACAAAAAGGTGTGCAAGAACAGTAATGGGCTCAGGTGTGATGACTACCATCACATCATGATCTCCACAGGCCCCACTTCCTTGAACCATTACACTGGCATGCTGGCTTCAACATGGGCATTTTGCAGATATACAAATCTGAAGTCCATATTGCCCAAACTTCTTGACTACAGACTTAAGAGGTTTAAGAAACATTAGACGCCTCTTCTCTTTTAAATTTAGATACAATACAAATATCCAAACAAAATCATGTCACAGGCACATGCAGAAAGCAAATGTTTGCAGTGGGGGATGGACAGTTGAGGAGGGAGGTAGTCAGAATAGGATGCATCAAGCAACTCTTTTCTGCCATTCTTTTAAGCAAGATTTCATTTGGACAAAGGCTATGTATATATATAATATATATATATATATATCACTTCACCTTTTATTATTTCACTGCTTCACTTTCACAGGTTTTGTTTTGCTTTTTGTTTTGTTTTGTTTTTTGCCAGTCCTGGGCTTGAGCTCAGGGCCTGAGCACTGTCCTTGGACTTTCTCAAGGCTAGGGCTCTACCACTTGAGCTTTAGCACCACTTCTGGCTTTTTCTATGTATGTGGTACTGAGGCATTGAACCCCAGTCTTCGTGCATGGTAGGCAAGCACTCTACCACTAGGCCAAACTCCCAGCCCCACTTTCAGGGCTTTTATTCTTTCTTTCTCTTCCTCCAATTTTTACATAGGATTGCTTTCTGTGTTAGTGAACTTGGGAGTTGTTTATACATGAACAACACAAAGCCCTAATTTTACTCTAATTCTTTACCTGCTTCTCCAGCAAATTGGAGGAATAAACATTCAATACTTAGAACATGTGGAAGCTTCCAGAATAATAAATTTCCACTTCCATGCTAATCCTCATGTTGTTTCTCAAAATAGGATAAAATTCCCTTTTAGCTCTTCCCATCAAATTCCTAGCCATCTTCTGAGAAAGATGAAAATGCCTCTCCCAGAGCCTTTTGACAATTTCTCTGTCCCTCTGTTTCCTCTTCTATAACTGGAGAGAAGAGGAATACTTCAAGTGCTGAATCTGTTTACAATATAACCTTCTATGATGGAGTCTGGCCTTCCCTGCTCTGTTAAGACAGACAATAGCAGCCACAAGGTAGAAATTTAAGCAATGATACTTTCACTGAATGAACTGGAATACATGAATCAAGCTCCTCTTGTAAATGGCAGAAGTTGTAGCTGAGCTTCACCTTGCAAATGTATGGAGACCAGGAACACAGGGCTGGAGATTAGGCAGGCTGCCTCCCACCCTGCATGGCAGTTTCTGTCCCAGCAGGCAGTTGGGCAGTCCATCGTGCCCCTCAGACAGCTGCTGGCCCCAGGAAACCACCACAGCAACCCAGAGGGAATGCTTGGTGATCAGGTCCCAGGTTGACACCTAGGTAAATTACAGAGCACACGCTCTTACCCCCAGATGAAAATAATTTAGTCTGTCTTGCGGCTATTTTCTTGTCACTGATATATTTACAATCACAGTTTCCATTTTCCTCTCTCAGACATCAGGGGGCATCTTTTAACAAATTCAAGCTGCAGTGCCCCAAACATGCCAGCCTGCTTAGGAGCACTCAGATGCACTCATTAGAGACTCTGCTGTGTGTGTGTATATCTGTGCGCCCTCTCCCATGAGCTGGGGCACACAAAGAGCAGCAGCTGGATAGTCAGCCTGCCGAGGGCTGAACAGAGGGCCCTCTGCCAAGCCCTGTTCCTTTAATTCACCTAAACGCTGACCTTGAAAAATTGCCCTTTATGGGATGTGATGAGGTGTGAATTCAATCTCCATCCTCACTCGGGTCCTGTCATTTTCTGTGCCTGTGATTACCAGTTGTGCCAGACTGCATCAACTGGGCCGGCAGAGGGTTGTGAGATTGACAAGGTCCTTTGGGGAAAGCTGACATCAAAGGGCCCTGGCAAATTCATTTCACTTGTGAGCCTGTCTTGACATTTTTTTTTTTCCTGGATGCAATCAAACCAGCAAACCCTGAGACTAGTTTGGTGTGACATCATCTATGCCGTATAAGTGTGCACTCTTTGTTGACCAAAAGGGTAGTGATCTGAGAGGCAGTTGTGGCAGGTTTATCCGCCCCATTCCCTCTCTTTCCTCCTTAAATGATGCAACTCTCAATCCAAACCTCCTCACTGAAAAACTTGCTCTGCATGTTCAGAAGAAAAGGGGTGCAACCGATTTTGGTGTGTGTGTGTGTGTGTGTGTGTGTGTGTGTGTGTGTGTGTGTGTGCATGCACACGGACACACGCACACACGCAGCTGAAGAATCAAATGAAGTTGGTTTAACTTCATCAAATCACTGACAACCAGGACTGATACAGAGGATGGAAAATATGCAAAGCCAGAGAAGAGCCAAAAATCCTACAGTTTCTATCAGTATTAAAGCCAGATGTTCATTGACTGACTGTTCACATTTGATTTAAGAGAGGGAGAGGGAGGAAGGGAGAGGGAGGAAGGGAGAGGGAGGGAGGGAAGGAGGGAGAGGGAGGGAGGAAAGGAGGGAGGGAGGGAGAGGGAGGGAGGGAGGGGGAGAGAGAGAGAGAGAGAGAGAGAGAGAGAGAGAGAGAGAGAGAGAGAGAGAGAGAGAGAGAGAGAGAGAGAGAGAGAATGAAAAAAAGGCTTCCTTCTGCCAAAGATCCAGGGATCTCCAGGCTTCATTCATCAGTGTGTAGTCCATATGCGTGTACGTACCCCAGCCCAGTTGGATGGAATGTCACACCACACTGGGGACTCTAGGAGGTAAACTGGTCACCCATTATCTGGGGGTTTCTATACGTTGCTATGATTTGAGCAGATCTGTTTAGGCTGTACTTGCTATGGTAATGTTTATCTGACATGGACAAAAGATATTTTGATTCTTGAATTAATAACACTTGACTCTCATCTCTGATTCAACAAGCAGGATTCAAGCAGTTGAACTAAGAGCAGTGTGTCTTCTCTTACACAAATTAATATAGCAACAAACCTTTGGCTGAAGCAATCCAAATGTGTAGCAAGTCAGTGTTCTGTAAACCATCAAGTCAGCCCTGCAGTGAGTAAATGAAGAGGTTAAAAAAGGAAGAAATGCATATCTTCCTGGCATAAACTTGAAGTCATGCCCCAGATACGTCACATTTTCATGGAGACCTGCAGAAGGTGGCTTTTGTCTGTTCTAACATATTTGATCCCAGCTGTACAGTGCAAGAGGAGTCTGAACATGGGAACGATGGGGAACTTGCCCTCCAACCTGCTTCTTTGCCAGCTTGAGGATTAAAAGCTATAGTTGGCATCATCGTCCTTCTTTCTACCCCTGAGCCGGAGCCCCAACAGGGTCAGGTGACTTGATTTGGTTCTGAAATCTTTTCTGGGAAGCAGATGTAGCCCCAGGGGTTCAGGTAAATGGTTTTACCCTCCTTCCCCCCTACAGCTCCCAAACAGAGGTTTCCTTTTCTTTCCTCCATTGAAAATTTGCCAAAACCCACTCCATACTGTACAGCTAACCCCAAAACAGGCAATGGAGAATGATGTTAATTTAAACTTCTGCCTTATTAAGTAACAAAACCCAGAAATAATGTGATCAAAGCCAAAAGACACAAACTTCTGCCATCTTTCTTGAGATAAAAGGACTAAAACACCCATTAAATGAAGGAGGCTTGGACACTTAATAAAAATAGCTAATTAAGTGTTGGAGTAACTTAGCATTTTGCCTCATGAGCCATGCTATACTTAAGACTCGCCTGTATCCCCTCCAATCTCACTCCTTCCTGCTGTGGCTCAGGCCACCACATCATTCTTTTTCCTTCCCTTCATGACATGCCAGGGATTGCTGAGTGCACTTGGGAGCCCAGAAGTGAACAGCAGACCAGATCTGGATCCAGGTCTAATTTATATTGGTGAAGGGTGGGTTGTTGAGTCAGACAGAACAAGCAGGTGTGGACTTTTTAGACAAAACAAACCAAAGCAAGAGGACTAAATGAGATGGGAGGAGAGAGGGCTATTTCTTGGCCATTTATCTCATTTGAATATTGAAACGCCTAGGAGACATTTCTTCCTTGGGTTCGACTCCTTTTATGCCAAATCACAGGACCAGTTAGTAACAGAACTAAGGTGAAAACCTGATGCAATAGTGGTCTTAAGCTTTTGTTATAGTCCTTGAACTTCCATACAAGGACTAAGGAGGAGAGGAAGGGTAAGTAGAAAGATAGAAAAGGGCTCTCTACTTTTGCTCAATCTGGAGAATGTCAAGTTTTGATCTTTAATATACACATCATTTCACTTGAGAGAACATGTGCACTACTAAATAGCACTAGGAAAGCACCACAGTGTACCAACAATAGTTTTCAGCACAGCACAGGTTCTATGTGTTTTCTTCTCACCAGTTTTAATACATTATCTGAATGGAACAGTTTTGGTAGTGGTCTTGTGGTCTAAAGTTTTCGTGGCATCTTAGCATCCAAATAAGGCAAACAACTGACTACAACAAAACGCTGAGAATCAGTGTTAGTAGATAGTGAAACAAGCTAAAGGCCTTTGTTTTTCAAAATCTGCTGCTATAAATCTGAGTATATTTTTGTTGATTTTTAAGTTTTTGCCAATCCTGGGGCTTGGACTCAGGGCCTGGGTACTGTTCTTGGGCTTTCTCAGGACTAGCACTCTACCATTGAGTCATAACACTACTTCCAGCTTTTTCTGGGTATGTGGTACTGAGGAATGGAACCCAGGGCTTGCTTCATGTATGCTAGCTAGGCAATCACTCTACCACTAGGCCACATTCCCCAGCCCCTGAGTACATTTTTTATATTATTCACTATTAGGAATATGTTTTAAAACTTCTTACAGGTGGAAGGTTAATTAACTTCCCTATTTTTCCCTTATTACTTTTTAGGAGTAAATACAAGGCTACCTGAGGATTAAAGATAGATGTGTGAAGGACTGATTCTTACCTGCCCAAAAGCTATTCTCTCCTTACAAATCAATCTCACTGAAATGTATGTATGTACGTATGTATGTATAGAGAAATATATATCCATCCTTTATTATAGCTCAAAGATGGCACCATAGCTGGTGGGTTGTGAGTAGAAATCACTGGGAAGGACTCCTGGAGATTCCCTTAAAATAATGGCTGGCCTTTTGCTTAGTGGGACTGGCCCCTCTAACATAGACATGCTTTTTGGCACTTCAGCAGCCTTATTTAAAGCAGTCTATGGATGAAGGAGCACAAAATTCCACTGACTTGAGGTCTTTGAGAGCACTGAGGATCTGCCATTGGATCCTGCATGCCCATCTCCAAATGCATTTTCTATGGCAATAGAACAAACCCCTAATATGTGAATCACTGTTTTGTTGTTTAAGTTGTTGTGGCCTGGGTTTGCTTTTTTAATATGTTACCAGCAATTGAACAAAATTCATAGCTTAGACACTAAGCAAGCCAAAGCACTATAAATGAAGCTCGGCTTAAAAGCATTTCCTATGTCACAGGAAGCATCATCTGCCAAAAATCTGCCCAAGAAAGCTTGTTCAGGAGAGATTTCCTGACTTTTTAATGTTTTTCCAGCTCTGAACGTTTGGAAAGTGCATATGAACAGTAAAAGTACATGGGCAGTTATCCAAAGAGAATCATTTATGTTTGCCCAGTACTGTACAAGAAACAGTGGTGGATATGTGTTGTCAGTGATTCTGTATTCCCAAGTCTACTGAATTAAAGAAAGTTAAGATTCAAGACATTTTCAGAGGGACTTCATATGAAAAGGTCATTTGGGACACACCACTAACTTTGAGATTGTTTTCAGACTTTTATATAATTCTAACATTCATTGCCATTCATATATACTACCTCTGTGCTTAGTCTTTGTATCAATTCTTTTAGGCAGTCTAGACTTAAACAGCATAAAATCACTGTGTCGACATGAGGGCTTCTCAAAGACTACTGAAGCATAGGAAGTATACTTAAACACATTTGAATATGTGTCAGGTATAGAAAGCAGCAAACTTAAACAGAGAGTGTCTTTTGAAGTCCTGAAGTTGACTAATGAGCTGGGTGAGAAATAGCACTGAGAATGTTTCCCTCTGGGCTCTGCAAGATGGAGACAGGAAGTCAGCCTCAGGAAATCCACTCAGCAAGGCATTGGTAAAAGGAGGAGGCCAACTGGATCTCAGAAGCTCTGAGATCGACAGAGCAGTATCAGAGGTTAGAGAGGTAAACTGGAGTGCCAAGGATTGGCATTAAATACTTCCGGCATCCAAATACATTCTAAAAATCTCAAATAGAAAAAGTGATGCTGATAGACAGGTTAAAAGTACTTTCAAATTTCTGGCACCATTATTATTATTCAAAGTTAGGCTACATTCTACAGGATATCGATATTTGATGCTATTAGTTACTTAAGAAAGATAAGACTTAAAGAGATAAAATAAAATAAACCAAGAGATATAGTAAGGGCAGCTGGTTCTCAGACCTAAAGCTATCTTTCTCCAAAGGCCATAACACAACTTCTTTGGTGTGTAAACTTACTGAGAGGAAGACTTTTCCAACACTGGGGGCTTAAGTGCTCACTAGAGTCAAAACTAAAGGAAGGAATCATTGCTTTGATGAGATTGATGGTAACCTCATTGTCAATATGTAAATTATCTGAGCTTATTGAAGCCGTCCATAGATTAGCCATTTTCACTTTCATGAACCTACAAAGAATTTAAAGGCTCTAAATTAGAAAATAGCTGATATAGCAAAATTCACCCTGGAGGGAGTAAAAAGGGAAAACAGTCACTAACACAGGGACAGGTAGGGCTTGGCGGTAATAATTCCTATACCTCTTTAAATTATGGCTCCCTCTTCTTTCCCAAACAAGTACTATTCCTTGTTTCCTAAAGTACACAGTTCAAATTGTAGTACGTAGCCAGATTACTAAAAAAAAAATTCCAGTGATATTTACATAGCCTGGTTGACCATCTGCCTATTCAGTTTCCTCATATAGTATATGTCTATAGACAATTAATTCAGTCTTCTTGGTAGACAAGGAACTTCCACACTCCACGATTATTCATCACTTTCTAATACTGTTGAGAAGGTTCTTTCCCTTCTTCCCTGCATGGCAAACTATACCTTTCTCAAATATCCAGCTCAATGCCATCTCCTTCTGACAAAGGAATTTTCCTCAGGCCAGTTGTCATTACTTTACATCTATAACTCTACCAGGGGAGTAACTATCTTCTTCACTGTAGATCTGTTCAACACTGTAGTAGAAGTTACCCATTTCGCTTAATATGTCTGGTGCTGAGTCCCATAACTTTCTCAGTTATGAATCTCTATAATTTCTCATTTTCCTGACAAATAGTGGCAGTCAGTGAAGATACTTTTGTGGATAAAATGCTATGATAGTTTCAATGGAAAGTTAACAAAATGGGCTTTTAGTTCATAGAGATTTGGATGGTCTCCTGTGTTGGTGAGACTATCAAAAATTAAGGTATTTTATAAGAGTCTAATGACACAATTCAAAAGTTATCAAAGGCCTAAAATTCAAACTACATGTAAAAATAAAATTACATTTATTTTCATACTCACTCTTTTTTTCAATCGTCTTGTGAATGTCCAGAATTCCTATGAGGTTGCGATGAGGATAAATCATTGTCTACAGTTTTAGATCATTGAATACTCATATGTTCATTATTTCTAATTTTGGATGTTCGTGAGCAGGAATTGTGGATAAAATTTCAGATTGGTGTCATACTTTTAAATCTTAAGTTTTTGGTATGTGTTGATGTTTTTCTAAGCACTTTCTATATATTAACATATAAATCTGAGGAGGCTAAAGATAGAACCAAGTCCAGAAGTGGATTTTAATTTTTTTATTTTATTGTTGAGATGATGTACAGAGGGGTTGCAGTTACATTCATCAGGTAGTGGGTACATTACTTCTGACAGAGATGGATATTGTGTGCTGAGACCACAGAGGCCCGAGGTTCTAGAGTGCAGATGGCAGCTTGTTTCAGCTTCAAAAAAGCAGCTGAAGATTCACCTGCAATGGTAAGACTATCCACACATATAGTTACTAAGTTTGTCACTTATAAATAGGCACTATTTATAAATAGGCACTATATAGATAGGACATCTAATTGCCTGACCAAATAACCCAACCACAAGAAGTTATGGAAACAGAAAAAGATTTCAACAGAGTACAACTAGTCATAATTGCTTCTGTTTATATCTCAGGATATGATCCACTCTAATTTTGCATATTAAAAAATTACATTATAAAAAGTCTTTAAAAAAAAGAACTCACTGAAGCCATCATTATAACCACAATGTAATTTCTAGTAATAAGTCTGGCCCTCCACTGGAAGGTTAGTTTAAGTCCCTGCCTGGTGCCATCTGTTAATCTTACAGCACTCCACACAGTATATTTTATTTGTTTACTTGTTTTCAGTCTGTTTCTTATTGATATTCATTTCTTAACTATATTTCTGAAGAAAAAAACAGCTCTAATTTATTATGGAGTTTTCAGAATTCAGCATGATGCTGGCATAGAGTAGGTGAGAAGGTAGTGCTTCCTTCCAAAGGAAGGAAGGAAGGAAGGAGGGAGGGAGGATTGACTTGTATTATACCCTCCTTTAATTCCAGTCACACTGTGAGAACACTGCTACTGTATTCATGCTCTGGGTCCTCAAGTGAGGAAAAACAGAGCCAGGATTTGTAAATGTCCTGGCTCCCCATAACATGACTGGGTCTGTGTCATGTACCACCTCACCAGCTCCCCCAGACCACTTGGTGCAAGGACTATTTCTGCTCGTATGAGGCAAAAACTGGAATCAGGCCTCAACAAAGTGTGCAGTTAGGCTCAGTATTCAAATAATGGTTTTTCTTAAATCTATGATTACATTCTTAATGTACTCTCTTGGAAAATATGTTTCATCAGTGTCCTTCTCTAGTATATCATGTTTACTGTCTCTCCCCAAACACCTACCTAGTGTTTAGAACAAATATTAGGTAACTCGTGCCCCTAAATATTGACTGATTATGACGAGTTCTACTGACAAAAATTTGAATGTTTATTATTACAACCTGATGCTTGGAAATATGTATACATTGTGGAATGGCTCTGTCTAGTTAATTCATATATTCATTACTTCACACCATTTCTGATGCATTCCTGAAGATAGAGTAAGTATAAATATTACGTGAAGAAATAAATATAAAAAATTAATTGACCAATGTAGAAGCTCCACGATTTGAATATAACTATAAAAATTGAGTTGAGCAGACCTTGATTTAAATATTGCTAATGTCATAAGGTGGTTGTATGGCTCTGTGAGGTTGCCCAAGACCTATGAACCTTGGCTTTTTGAGTCTTCTCCTCTAGAACTGGTCTTAGGTGTGGGTAGTGCAGCCTATAATATTGGTCATACTGTAGATGCTTTACATATGTCACCTCTAAAACAGATATTACCTCTTTTCTGTAGAGATACTAAAACTCAAAGCAATTGGATAAATTGCTAAAATCTGCAAGGCTAAACCTCAGTCTCTTTGGCTATGTAATCTATGTCTTTCTATAATATGATGCTTGTCTTTCTTTTTTTTTCTTTTTTTTATTGTAATTAGTAAAAGGGTTGCATGATATTTGCCAGATAGAAGGTGCATTAATTCACATACATTGATACCCTTTCACATGTCTTGGTACCCATTTCCCTCCCCCTCCACACCCCCCACTCATCTTGGTTTTCCCCCCTTCCCTATCAAATTTCAAATATCCAAATAGACATAAATTCAATATATCACATAACAAAGTGAGATACTATAACAATATGAGATAACCAAGGGACAGCAAAGGAGATGAGAGACAACATAGTACATTAAGGACAACAATCATTCATTATATGGCTTTTGTTTCAATATCCTGGAGGTCCTTTCAATTAGCTTCACATTATATGGCCTTATGTATCAAGATTTTGCTCTATTGCAGATCTCTGCTAGTAGAGCCCAAGGTTTCTACTGATTATGATGAATGAGGGAAACCATTGAGCCTAAGTTCCTTTGAGTCTGGCTTACTTCACTTAATATGATTTTTTCTAAGTCTTTCCATTTCCTAACAAATGGGGCGATGTCATTCTTTCTGACGCTGCTTGTCTTTCTTACCTATTACAGAATTCCCTTCCTCCATTTTGAAATCGAATATCTCCATTAATAAAGAGAGGGTAGGAAATAGAGAACAGTGATGATTAGTTACTTATACTTCACTGTGTGCAAGTTTGCTGACTTCCCTTCTGCTAAGAGCAAGAAGAGACCTGGCCCAAGGAAAGAGCAGTAAGGGTACCTCTGAGTATCTGAAGCTGCATGACACCAATCACAGAAGAATGAAGAGGGCAAGGAAGAAGGGTGGAGCAGAGAAGACCGAGGTAAGTTAGGAAAGCCCCTCCCACCTAGAACTGGCTTCTTCTTCACTTCTGCCAAGTAAAACTCTTGTAAACGCATGCGGTTTCACCAGATCATAGGAAGGGCCAGCAAGTGATAGTGAGCTGATTACTGGTTTCATAGTATTAGCTTCAAAGACCTGGTAAGGAGTTGGTCAGGATGGAGAAGAAAGTGTGTGGGAGGGAAGGAAGAGTATAGAGGAGGGTATAGGTTGAGGCCAAAGGCCTAAGGCAGAAATCTAAATAAACAGAAGTCTAAATCTGTCTGTGCTCATTCAAATTTCATTCTTTGTGACCCTAGCCAGAGCAAAGACCTATGTCTTGTGGCTATCCAGTGTAGGGTAAGCTTCTCTAATAGAAGCTAAGCAAAACACAGTGAGCCTAACTTTTGGTCTGGTCAGGCAACACTCCCTGAGAATGGGTTAAATTCATCCTCACTTTCCTCTTCTCTTACGCAAACAAGGGGAAGTTCGTGTTCCTGCTGACAGGAGCCTTCCCCAGAGATCAGATCAGCACACTGATTCTCAGGCTCATCTTTGGGCATAATGAAACACCAACTGCAGGAAGCCAGTGATCAGATAAATTTCCCACAATACCTAGTTAGCTCAATGTCAGGTCAGAAGGCTTCCCTGGAAGCCAGTATAAACAGAACAGGGCACATGTTCCCAGAGGGCGTTCCTTTTCATGGTCAATGTGATGTCTGGTTTGCATTGATTCTCAGCATGGCAACTACCCACACATCCATGCTGGTGACCAAGTCCTGGAGCTAGTTTACAAACCTCCCCATGATAAGTCTGTTACCTCAAGAGTCTTGAGAGCAAAGGTGACCTTGGGAATCAAAGGAGTAGACAGACTGCCTCCTCTATTCTCTCTGGGCTCTCCCTGTTGAATACCATAAGGTGAAAACAATGCCTGAGAATAGTGTCCTGCAGGAAAAGGACAAGAATACAATGTGAAACAGATGGAGTATGCATTTTTTTGCCAGTTACTTGAGCCACAGCACCATTTTTGGCTTTTTCTGTGTATGGGGTACAGAGAAAATAGACTCAAGTCTTCATGCATGATAAGCGAGCAAGCACTCTACCACTAGGCCCAACTCCCAGCCTGGAGTATGAAATTTTTAAGAAACTACAATCTTTCTTCCTTCACATTAGAATTTCATATTGTAGGTTCTTGGAGGGCACTAAATAAGGGCACATTGATATGACAGTTCATACATTCAGTTATGGAAAAAATGAGAGAAGCTATATAGAAATGAGTGGGGCTGCCAGGCACTGGTGGCTCATCCCTGAAATCTTAGCTATTCAGGAGGCTGAAAGCTGGCCAAGGCAGGAAAGAAAGCCCATGAGACTCTTTACCTCCAATTAACCACCAAAAAACTAGAGCTGTGGCTCAAGGGACAGAATGCTATTCTTGAGCAAAAATGTTCAAGAACAGTGCCCAGGCCTTGAGTTCAAGTCCCAGGATCAGTTGAAAGATAGATAGATGGATGGATGGATGGATGGATAGACAGACAGACAGACAGACAGACAGACAGACAGATATGGGATATAGATATGGGATATATCTATATCCCATATCTATCCCTTCTGATCAATCCTGTATCAGGAAACTTGATTCTGCATGAGCCACAAACTTTTAAAGTAGTTTGACTGTCTCATTTTACTGAGGAGGACAATAAGAATTCCTTAAGAATTCCAGTAATTCACCCATGAAGCTTGGCTGTGTGCTGGCTGTGAAAAATAACAACAGCAATATTAATAATTAATAATAATATCTAATGAGAGCTTCTCTAAGAATCCAGTCAATCAGGAAACACTGAAAAGAAATCAGAAGCTCTGCCCTGCATCCAGTAAAGAGAAAAAGTAGGAGCAAATTTGTTTACTCTGTCTTCTTTTTGAATCATGGCCTTGGCATTAGCTATTGCCAGTAAACTTTCTGAGAAAGTGGAAATGGTTATCCTTGCTTTGGCTCCTGATTAAAGGTAAATTATCTTTCTGTAAGTTGAAATACATGAAGCCTGAGAACTGACAGATGGTATCAGACTGGGCTTTATGGGATTCACTAATGTTAAAATAAATGAATAATCTCTCTTGAAATTGTGGCAAAGCACAACTAAATTATATTTTTATGCCTAGTCTATATGTATTTCTAGGTCTGAAGCCTTTCCTTATAACTTTCAGTTTGCAAGTTTAAGTCTAATATTGAAACCTAGCCATGTGAAATCAGGCTCCTAATAATTCCTTATTGAGAAATCATAGCAAGATTTTTTTAATCCTATGGTATATTCATCCTATGGTATAACCACCAATTGTTTATATTTCTGTCACAAAACAAAACACATTTTTATGTGAATCTAGGAATGCTTTCTAATTTTTCTTTCCTCCTTGGTAAGAAAGGCAAATCCCCACAGAGACCTAAATTGAAGGACATGTGATTTTCTAAGTTCAAGACTTAGAGTCATCCATTTATGGAAGATGTTTAAAAACAGAGGCATCTGCAGCAGTATGGGAGCTTTAGAACTGAAGTGGCTGTCGGAACTCGTAGGCCGGTCTTGGAGATTCTGGAGGCATTCTGCCTTGCAGCGTGGCCATGGTGAATTTTGTCAGCACTGAGGAGGAGGCCATCTTTGATCCTGAACCCCCACCTGGCTGTGCCTCACTGCCGAATTGCGTATCTGCCCACAGAAGTATGCGTTGGTTTTGGCATGTGCTCGGCCAGGCACCACCATCAATGAGGTTCATTGTTTCACAGCTGGGCACCTGCATACAGGCTCAAACAATGAGGCCATACCAAGAACCCCTCCTTTCTCCTCAGGGCACCCACTGTGAATGAAAACTTGTTGAGGCCTAGAAGCCCACTTTCATCATAATTAGTCTGCTTGGCCAACATTTAACCACCAACGTCCCCAAGTGAATAAATGAAACTACTTCCAGATCTCAGGTACCTGCAAAGCCACAGGGCAAGGCAGAGTTACTGTTGACTCTGTACTCCCTTGCTCTCTGAATGAAAGTGAGGTTGGAAGAATACAGAAGACTGCAAGTGACAAAATTCTGCCTTGGGCCTTCTGAATACTTCAGTTATCACAAGGGCATAAAACACCCTTAAGGCCATCTATAGATCTATGCCATTGTTGTAGTGAGAACCAGTAACTTACCTGGACCAGGTTTTAGCTAAAGTCATCGGATAGAATTCCACTTCGGAAGGCCTTCTTTGAAGCACTATTGTGACAATGAAAAATTCCGTTTGCAAGTGTTCTTACTTTAAGATCTTTATTTATGTAAAGTTAAAAGACCAAAAAAAACCCCAGAGATAATGATCATGGTTTTTGAAATCAGGCCTACTTGGTTTCCAGTTAGGGAGAGGGTGAAGAAGGTACCATATCAACAAGGCATGGATTTGGAATACGTTGCTTCATCTAGGGGCCTTTCTTTTCTCATCTGCTAAATGGGGATAATTATATCTATTGTCGAGAACTTAATGAAATAGATGACTATAAAATATTTAGCACAAGCTATAATTCACAATAAGTACCTAATCAATTATAGTTTATCATTCCATGGTTTCATTATAAGCCAGTTGTTGCATTGACTTTTAAAACTGCAGCAGAAGAATGACTGACAATATAGGGACTTCTGAATGTCTACCTTCATCAAAATTTATTAGAGATTATAATTTCTGAATTGAGTTTGAAGACAAAACTACGACACCTTTCACAAATTCTAAAAAAAAAAAAAGATTAATGGTCGTTCAATCTGTACTTTAGTGTTTAGAAGATTCTAAAACCTTCAAGTTCTTCAACAGTAAAGATGGATATGCAAAGGCGCCAAATTTCAAAGCATGCTACACTAGTAGTTCTTCTAATCAGAAGCTTTCTAAACAGATTTCCTGCTATTTGTTTTCATAAGTTACCTCATGTTTCTGCCTTCGTTCCCCCATTTGTAAAGCGAGAGTATTATTAGTTCTTGCCTTTCACGAGTCTTATGAAGATTAAGATAACACAACTACTGTGCCCACATCCTTTCTCATACTCATTCATACATGTCAACTGTATTCATCTTGATATGGTAGCCAGTGAAGCTGTCTCACTGGGATTTGAAATGTTCCCTTCCCTTTACCATCCTCTTTTAGGAAACAGTTACTTCATATTGGCAACTTGATGGTGATTTCTAACATGTGCTATTCATTTGATTCTTTTCTCTACACAAATGTGCTTGAAAATGGACCCAGAATGTACACTGAGACTTCTCACTAGAGGGGCAGCCTGGGGGACTGGTGCTGCAGAAGCAGAAAGAAAGCAAGACATAGGCACCAAGGCCAGAGTGACGCATGTGGAATTCATTAGCACCAGGTAACATATTCATAGTTTAATAAGAACTCCCAGTGAGGACATAACCTGGAGCAGAACTTCGTTTTGATTTCAGGCTGCACAAACAAGAGGTTATTGGCAAAATTAATGTCATCATAACTGGACCCAGTGGGTTTCTGTTCTCTTCAGGGCTGGACCGTTCCAGTACTCTGGATTCGGTGTTAGATCTTTATTTCCAAATCGACTTAAAGAAGGCTACATTTTTCCAAGGCACAAAAAAAAATGCAGTGTAGCTTATATGCCTCATTGGTTCATTTTGAAAATAAAAGTAGATAAAATTACATGCACAATTTATGAAGAACATAATGTTTAATATTAATATTTATTGTATTGTCCACTTGAATGGGTGTTTAGTTCATCAATTATTAATCACTATGATCTGCATTAGATCTTGATGTTTTAAATCCTTTCTGGGTAACTACTAAATAATATATTTCTTTGTGGTTATACTGGGGCTTGAACTTAGCACCTGGGACCTCTCCCTTAGCTTATTCATTCAGGGGTAGCACTCTACCACCTGAGCCATATCCCTACTTCTGGTTTTCTTTCTTTCCTTCCTTTCTCCCTCCTTCCTTCCTTCCTTGCTTGCTTCCTTCCTTAATTCTGGCTCTTTCTTTCTCTCTCTATTTCTCTCTCTTTCTTTCTCTTTCTTTCATCTGATTATTTGGAGATGAGTCTCACAGCCTTTTTTGCCCCAGCTGACTGCAAACTAGGATCCTCAGATCTCTGCCTCCTGAGTAGCTGTGATTACAGGAATGAGCCATGGACAACTAACCTGCATTATTCTTTATCTCGCTCCCAACTTATTACAATTCTCGATTTTCTCAGAATCTGAGAATCTCGCTAAAATGTTTTATGTTTGTATGCATAAAATGCATAAAACCAAGGGACTATAATTTCCTCTCTCTTTGTTTCCCCTGCCTATGTTGGAAATTGGATATAAAGAATAAGCAGTTAGGTTTAACACTTGACGTCTTAATGTTTTTCTGAAAACTTTCCTGTTGGAAAAGTAGGTGTTTTCACAAATCAGGCAGCAGTTGATTCTTATCTATTTTATTAATCCCTAATCTGAACGATTACTTGAACTGCTCAGTAGTTGCTGGATTATGAAACCAAATTAGCAGTTTTACAAACGATTCACAGTGAAGTGAATGAGAAGGCTGAAAATAGGTTTGCATATCCCTAGTTCTGCATTTTCTTATGTTTTTCATTTACATTAAGCTTTTCAAGAAGTAGGAATCACTACCCATATAGAAATGTCAATAGGTACTCTTGACCCAACCACGGTCTTCTTTTTTTTTTTTTTTTGCATTTTTTTATTGCAATTAGTAAAAGGGTTACATGATATTTTCCAGATAGAAGGTGCATTAATTCACGTACATTGATACCCTTTCACATGTCTTGGTACCCATTTCCCTCCCCCCCCACACCCCCACCCGTTTTGGTTTTCCCCCCTTCCCTATCAAATTTCAAATAACCAACCACGGTCTTCTATTTAACAAACCCAAATAACAATTATAGGGCACCTTAGAAATGGAGTATTTATATCAGATAATTTGACATACCTGGAAATGCTAGGTTGATACTATTTCATTTTTACAAATAGGACAAAGAAACACAGTATAAATGGGTATTGAGCTGAAACTGTTTAATATTTTAATTTGAACTTTTTAATAATAAATTTCCATCATTATCATTCCTATTGGCTTCCCTAGATAAGGCCAAAGATACATAATTTTTGTATGATAGAGGATTTCATCCCATATAGGAGGATTACAGGGTAGATGTGTCAGATTTGACTAGTCTCTTTCTGAGAAGATTCTTTTCTGTACCATGGGCATTATTAAGCCACTAGTAGAGGTGATGGGATCCAGTAGAAAACTGAACCACAAAAACCATCCATATAGTTTCCTCAAGAGTCACATTAACTTCTGTGAGACACTGAGCTTCCTAAATAATATGCCAGTGAGTTGAACACAGCTGCCAGCTAATGTTAGTCAGAATGTCATTCTCTAGACCATCAGTCTCTTCCTTCTGCATGAGTTCACTCTGCTGCCCAGTTACCATCTCAGTCCATGCTTCTACTATTTTGCATTTCTGATCTCCATAATAAAAAATTCAGGTCCCAAAAGACTTCTTGAGATACTTTATTAGAGAGAAATCATCTGTTTTAAGAATTACAGTGGCAGATCAGAAAGAACGACACCACCCCATTTGTAAGGAAATGGAAAGACTTGGAAAAAATCACATTAAGTGAAGTAAGACAGACCCAAAGGAACATAGGCTCAATGGTTTCCCTCATTTGTAATAATTAGTATAGACTTTGGAGGTTTACAACAGGGCAAAATCTAGATACATAAGGCCATATAGGATGAGGCTAAATGAAAGGACCTCAAGGATATGGAAACAAGAGCCATATAATGTGTGATTGATGTTTTTAATGTACTATGTTATTTCTCATCTCTTTTGTTGTCCCTTGGTTATCTCATATTGTTACAGTATCTTACCTTGTTATCTGGTATATATGTTTATTTATTTGAAATAGGATAGGGAAGGGGGAAAACAAGATAAGGGGAGGGGTGGAGGAAGGGAAATAGGGACAAAAACATGAGGGGTATCAATGTGAAGTAATGCACTTTCTATCTGGAGAATATAATGTAACCCTTCTATTAATTACAATAAAAAAAAGTGAGAGTGGCAGCCAGGCATGATGGGTCATGCCTGTAATACTAGCTACTTGAGTGGAAGTGATTAGAAAGTGGTTTGAGGCCAGCCCAGCCAAAACCAATAAAAGCTGAGCATGGGGGTTCACAACTGTCACTCCAGGCATATCTAACTATGAGGTAAGTGTAATTACAATGCAGGTTGTGTGGACAAAAATGTGAGCCCCTATATGAAAAATAATACATTTTAAAATGAGCTGGGGTTGGCTTAATTGATACAATACCAAACTAATAAGTAACACATACAAGTAACTCTAGTAACAGAAAGTAACCCTCGTAACACACACATGGTGGTAATTGCTTCTTGGAAGACACAACCTCTTTATTTCCACTAAGATTTCAAGTCTATCAGACTCTTAAATGAATAATTCTAATTAGAGCAAAACAAGACATCGCAGACCAGTACAGAGGGTACAAGACATTGATGAGGTGGAGGAAAGATCATTTTGGAACACGAGATAGTGTTAGCATGAGGGCTGGCAATTCTGAGGGGAAAAGCAATTTTGGAAAACCTAAATGGCTTGATGGCATTTGGGGCTTGGATGGGCAGAATAGATACAACAAAGAGGATTCCTATGAACAGATAATCTTTTGCTTCCCAGGGGAGCAGCTGGTGTGTCCTGTGAGGTCTTTGTAGGGCTCCTTTGTAGAAGTTGCGAAAGCTGCTTAGCTCATACTTCTCTACTCTCTTTCAGTGCCTTCCAGATGTCAGATCTGTACCCGGTCCCCACCTTAGGAAGAAAGAATAGTGTTCCCAGGCAGGAGCACAACAGGCATGGGCACCTATCCGCTCATCAGGAATGGTGAGGTGAGCCATGGTACTCTTGCCTTAGGCTTCCTCTTCCTGCACAAGCTTCTATTCCTTGCAAGCTTCTATTCCTTGCAAGCTTCTATTCCTTGCTTCTATTCCTCTTCCTGCACAAGCTTCTATTCCTTGCAAATTCTGAGTGTCCCCTACAATGAAGAACCTAGAAAATTAATATACTTAAGAACTCAATACTGCTGTCTTTACAAAGGAAAAAATACTGACATTACCTGAAAGAAACTCTGTATAGGCATGCAGGGTTCACTTAAGGCATGAGGTCCTTGAAAGAGCTAGCTGGATTATCTATCAGGAAGGGCTTATTAAAATTAAAAGGGAGAAGGGAGTGGAAGTAATGATCTCCAACCAAGAGCAATTCAATTATTTTTTAAAATCAAGACAAGACAAATAAAATTTGCCAATGAAAATAATCCATGCCTACTGTCCTCGCTCTAAAAGAAAGTAATTAATCCATTCATTCCTGACTAATGTTTATGTCATATCACATAATAACAACACCTACCAGAAGCTATGAAGGTTTGATATGCACAATCACATTTGCATTCTCACCAACATAATGAGATAGGTACTTTAAAAAAATATTGAATTTGGCAGGT